>NC_136463.1:55180331-55386252 GCF_902686455.1 Sciurus vulgaris | reverse complement strand
TTACAGAGGAAAAGCAGAGGTCACAGAAGGACAAGTTGCTGAGAAATAAATAAATGGGAGTGTGGAGATGGGAGACCAGGTAACTAAGGATGATGATGATGAGGTTCCCCAGGAAATAGTAAGATACATAGTCAGGAATAAGGCATAGAGCAGGTTTTGATGTTCTGGCTCTATGGGCAGGCCCTGGAGGTGGAACTCTGAGATGATAGACTGGTTCCTTCCTGTCATGCTCTATCTCCAGTATCTTTAAGAGAAAATTGGGTTCTTTGAAAATATAAATAAAAAGGCAAACCTATTTCAATGATGTGCTGTCTCTTAGCATTTTGCAGTATTTGATCCCATTGATCATACCCTCAGTACTCAATGAGACTGACATATCACTCATCCCAAGCCATCTCTCAGACTTAGTTTCCTCACTTATTGAAAATAATAATGCTGACTCTTTGATTGCCATCTAAACCTGTGATAAATAGCTCTACCTCCTTCAGTTCCATATCACCAACTGCTTACTGATTAACTCTCCATGGATATACCACAACCATCTGCAGCTCAACAGATCCCAACTGAATGACCCACTCACTCTACCTTTTCCCAATCCACTCCTCCATTCTCTCAGACCTCAGTAAAAGCAATCTAGGCTCAAGTCAGAAACCTGAGAGCTCTAATTCATCTGTTCATTTCCCTCACATTAACAGCTCATCCAGCAAGCCCTATAGATTCTGCCACTTCATTCTCTAATTCATTCACTCTTTATCCCAACTGCTACAATGTAGACCAGGCTGACAACATACTCTGTATGGAGTTTAGAAAAGCCTATTGTTTCATCTCCCTGCTTCCATGCTCTCTCTCCTTCAAACTCATCCCACTGGCATTCTGACATTTAAAATCCAATCATCATTCTGCTGAAAGTTTTGTGGATGCTCATTATTCTTAAGATCAAGGTACAATTCCTTTGAAAGACACGGGAGAAAATGATGTTTCACACTGTGACCCTTACCTACCTCTAATGTCTCGACTGACCCCACAATGACTCTTACATCACATCCCTTCCTTTGCAACACTGTGGACTTACACCTGTAAGTCATAACTTCTTGATTCCAGCCTTTCACAGTTGCTGTTCCTCTTGCCTAGCCTTGTCTTCCCTCTTTCCACTTCACTTGGCTTACCCCACTTATTTTTTAGGATCATTATTTGTGACTTGCTTAGCTATATATACCTTGCCTGCTTCCTTGGACTACCTGAGTCCTACACTCACTGAACAGCACTCAATTGTCCTGGACTCTTATTTGTAGCTGCCTTTTCACCAGAGCATAAACTCCATGCAGAAAAGGCCATGTCAGCCTTCATGACTGCAACAGAGCCAGTACCAGGCATGGTACCAGAATGTGGCCAGTGTTTCAAGAATATTTGTTGACTATCCTTCAGGCTGAGATATCACATGCAGCAAAGTTCACAGAGAGAAGCTTTGGAATGAATCTGACCTTACCCTCCTATGTACATATGTGAATATACTACAGTGTACCTCACCATTTTGTATCCACAAGGTGCTAATTATATAAAAACGACTAGAGGTAAATAGCAGAAAAATCATTAGGGCAGAGGGATGGGAACAGGGGAGGGAATGGGAGGGAAAAGGGAAGTCCTGGGGACTGAATTAAAGCAAATTATATTCCAAGATTTTGTAAGTATGTCAAAAAGAAATCCTAATGTTACTATAACTAAAAAGAACCCATTAAAATGCTATTTTGATTGTAGGTTTATAATAAAAAAAATCAGAAAAAAGTTCAAAGGCAGCAAATTCCCTTTGAAGTTACAATCACTACTCCTACTAAATCCTCCCTGAGGAATTCACTAGCTTGAACCATGTACACTACACTAGATTTCGACCCTTTGTTACTGAATACATGGCTTCAGACCCATGGAGAATATTAGACAACTCAACCACACGAGTCTTTATCCTAAACAGACAACCACACATTCTGGTATATGTAACCACACTGACATTTTGCTTCTTGTGTTGATAATCACATGACTCATCGATATCAGTATGAAAAATGTCAATCCAGAGAGGTTTTATAATTTAGGGAGAATTAAAGTAACAAAGGTATTTTCTACCTTTGAGACCTCACTCCAATTATCCTCAGATGTCTACACACAGGGTGCCTTGGAGCTAAGGAAAATGAAGTGGGACATTAAAGCACATGTGAAAGTTCCTCCCCTAAACAGATGTAAGTGAATCCAATTGCTGCGAATTTTTACCCTGCTGATGATATCTGATGTAGTCATATTACTGGTTTTTCACTGGTAAACAGGAAAGGGATCAATGAAGTTTGATACACCTAATTTCTCAGAATGTTGATTCCCTGGGAAACTAGTGGGATGTATCTCTGGCTTCAAGGGTTTAATGAGGAATCATAAAACACAGATACCACTTGCAGAGGCGCAACTGATCAGGCATAAGCATTTCACTGCTCCATCAATGCCACCTCTCGTCTTCCTCACCTCTACATCTGTACTTCTGATTCTGCACTGTATATAAGACTCAAAGAAGAGTTCTTCCAAAAAGTCTGTCGAACATATGAAGCACCTGGTTGTTAATTTTGGTTTGGATTTAATAGTCTGGGTGTGGGGCTCGCTTCAAATTCTACATTTTAAAAGATCGAAATTTTACATTTGGTGGTGCTAACTCTACTGGTCTGCAGACTATACATTGAATAATATGACCATGTTTTTATGTTTTCCCTGTATGGTTTAATTAGCACTAAAATAAATGTATAATTTTTCTTACGGGGGAGTGTTAATTATTTATTTTTAAGAACAGATTTCTGTGCCATTCCCCCATTGAATGTGATCAAAATCTCTTTAAGGGGGCCGATGCATTTTTTTTTTTATTGTAAACAAATGGGATACATGTTGTTTCTCTGTACATGGCGTAAAGGCATACCATTTGTGTAATCATAAATTTACATAGAGTAATGTTGTTTGATTCATTGTTATTTTTTCCCATCCCCCCACTCCTCCCACCCCTCTTTACCCTCTATACAGTAGTTCCTTCCTCCATTACTTGCCCACCTCCCTAACCCTAACTCTAACCCTAACACCTAACCCTTCCTTCCCCCCATTATGTGTCATCCTCCACTTATTAGCGATATCATTCGTCCTTTGGCTTTTTGAGATTGCCTTATCTCACTTAGCATGATATTCTCCAATTTCATCCATTTGCCTGCAAATGCCATAATTTTATCATTCTTTATGGCTGAGTGATATTCCATTGTATATATATACCACAGATTCTTTACCACTCATCAATTGAAGGGCATCTAGGTTGGTTCCACAGTCTGGCTATTGTGAATTGAGCAGCTATGAACATTGATGTGGCTGTATCTCTGTAGTATGCTGATTTTAAGTCCTTTGGGTATAGGCCAAGGAGTGGGATAGCTGGGTCAAATGTAGGATCCATTCCAAGTTTTCTAAGGAATCTCCACACTGCTTTCCAGAGTGGCTGCACTAATTTGCAGCCCCACCAGCAATGTATGAGTGTACCTTTCTCCCCACATCCTCGCCAACACCTGTTGTTGCTCGTATTCTTGATCATCGCCATTCTAATTGGGGTGAGATGGAATCTTAGGGTGGTTTTGATTTGCATTTCTCTTATTACTAGAGATGTTGAGCATTTTTCCATATGTTTGTTGATTGCTTGTAGATCTTCTTCTGTGAAGTGTCTACTCATTTATAGCCCATTTGTTGACTGGATTATTTGAATTCTTGGAGTAGAGTTTTTTGAGTTCTTTATAGATTCTGGAGATTAGTGCTCTATCTGAAGTATGATGTAGGCTCTTTCTTCACATTGCTGATAGTTTCCTTTGCTGAGAGAAAGCTTTTTAGTTTGAATCTATCCCAGTGGTTGATTCTAGCTTTTATTTCTTGTGCTATGGGAGTCCTGTTAAGGAAGTCTGATCCTAGACCAACAAGGTGAAGATTTGGACCTACTTTTTCTTCTATAATCTGCAGGGTCTCTGGTCTAATTCTGAGGTCCTTAATCCATTTTGAGTTTAGTTTCGTGCATGGTGAGAGATATGGGTTTAGTTTCATTCTGTTGCATATGGATTTCCAATTCTCCCAGCACATTTGTTGAAGAGGCTATCTTTTCTCCATTGCATATTTTTGGCCCCTTTGTCTAGTATGAGAAAATTGTATTAATTTGGGTTTGTGTCCGTGTCCTCTATTCTGTACCATTGATCTACCTTTCTATTTTGGTACCAATACCATGCCGTTTTGTTACTATTGCTTTGTAGTAGAGTTGAAGATCTGGTATTGCAATACCCCCTGTTTCACTCTTCCTGCTAAGGATTGCTTTAGCTATTCTGGGTTTCTTATTCTTCCAGATGAATTTCATAATTGCTTGCTCTATTTCTGTAAGGTACGTCATTGGGATTTTAATTGGAATTGCATTGAATTTGTATAGCACTTTAGGTAGTATGGCCATTTTGACAATATTAATTCTTCCTATCCAAGAACATGGAAGATCTTTCCATCTTCTAAGGTGTTCTTTAATTTCTTTCTTTAGTGTTGTATAGTTCTCATTGTAGAGGTCATTCACCTCTTTTGTGAGATTGATTCCCAAGTATTTTATTTTTTTCGAGGCTATTGTGAATGGGGTGGTTTTCCTAATTTCTCTTTCTGAAGATTCATCACTTATGTATAAAAATGCGTTGGATTTATGGGCATTGATCTTGTAACCTGCTACTTTACTGAATTCACTTATGAGTTCTAAGAGTTTTCTGGTGAAATTTCCAGGTTCCTCTAAATATATAATCATGTATCAGCAAACAGGGATAGTTTGAGTTCTTCTTTTCCAATTCGTATCCCTTTAATTTCTTTGGTTTGTCTAATTGCTCTGGCCAGAGTCTCAAGAACGATGTTGAATAGAAGTGGTGAAAGAGGGCATCCCTGCCTTGTTCCAGTTTTTAGGGGGAATGCTTTCAGTTTTTCACCATTTAGAATGATATTAGCCATGGGCTTAGCATAAATGGCCTTTACAATGTTAAGGAATGTTCCCACTATCCCTATTTTTTCTAGTGTTTTGAGCATGAAGGGGTGCTGTATTTTATCAAATGCTTTTTCTGCATCGATTGAAATAATCATGTGACTCTTGACTTTAAGTCTATTAATATGGTGAATTACGTTTATTGATTTCCGGATGTTGAACCAACCTTGCATCCCTGGGATGAAACCCACTTGATCATGGTGCACTATCTTTTTAATATGTTTTTGTATGCGATTTGCTAAAATTTTGTTGAGAATTTTTGCGTCGATGTTCATTAAGGATATTGGTCTGAAATTTTCTTTCCTCAATGTGTCTCTGTCTGGTTTAGGTATCAGTGTGATATTGGCTTCATAGAATGAGTTTGGAAGGGTTCCCTCCTCTTCTATTTTATGGAATACTTTGAGAAGTATTGGAATGAGCTCTTCTTTAAAGGTTTTGTAGAACTCGGCTGAGAACCCATCTGGTCCCGGACTTTTCTTTGTTGGTAGGCTTTTGATGACTTCTTCTATTTCAGTACTTGGAACTGGTCTATTTAAATTGTTTATGTCCTCCTCCTTCAGTTTAGGCAATTCATATGTCTCTAGAAACCTGTTGATGTCTTCGAAATTTTCTATTTTGTTGGAGTATAGATTTTCAAAATAGCTTCTAATTATGTTTTGTATTTCAATCCTGTCTGTTGTGATATTTCCTTGTTCATTCCGAATTTTAGTGATTTGGGTTTTCTCTCGTCTTCTCTTTGTTAGTGTGGCTAAAGGTTTATCAATTTTGTTTATTTTTTCGAAGAACCAACTATTTATTTTGTCAATTTTTTGTATTGTTTCTTTAGTTTCAATTTCATTGATTTCACCTCTGAGTTTAACTATTTCCTGTCTTCTACTACTTTGGTGCTGTTCTGTTCTTCTTTTTCTAGGGCTTTGAGCTGTAGTGTTAGGTCATTTATTTGTTGAGTTTTACTTCTTTTATTAAATGCGCTCCATGAAATAAATTTCCCTCTAAGTACTGCTTTCATAGTGTCCCAGAGATTTTGATATGATGTTTCTTTGTTCTCATTTACCTCTAAGAATTTTTTAATTTCCTTCCTAATATCTTCTGTTATCCATTCATCATATAATAGCATATTGTTTAATCTCCAGATGTTGGAATAGTTTCTGTGTTTTACTCTTTCATTTATTTCTAACTTCAATCCATTATGATCTGATAGAATACATGGTAGTGTCTCTGTCTTCTTGTATTTGCTAACATTAGCTTTGTGGCATAATATATGGTCTATTTTAGAGAAGGATCCATGTGATGCTGAGAAGAAAGTGTATTCGCTCTTGGTTGGATGGTATGTTCTATAAATGTCCGTTAAGTCTAAATTATTGATTGTGTTATTGAGATCTATGGTTTCTTTGTTCAATTTTTATCTCGAAGATCTGTCCAGTGGTGAGAGAGGCGTGTTAAAATCACCTAGTATTATTGTGTTATGGTCTATTTGGTTTCTGAACTTGAGAAGGATTTGTTTGACATACATGGATGAGCCACTGTTTGGGGCATAGATGTTTATGATTGTTATATCTTGCTGATTTATGCTTCCCTTAAGCAGTATGAAATGACCTTCTTTATCCCTTCTGACTAACTTTGGCTTGAAGTCCACATTATCGGAAATGAGGATGGATACTCCAGCTTTTTTGCTGAGTCCATGTGCATGGTATGTTTTTCCCCATCCTTTCACCTTTAGTCTATGGGTATCTTTTTCTATGAGGTGAGTCTCTTGCAGGCAACATACTGTTGGATCTTTCTTTTTAATCCAGTCTGCCAGTCTATGTCTTTTGATTGATGAATTCAGGCCATTAACATTCAGGGTTATTATAGAGATATGATTTGGTTTCCCGGTCATTTGGTTCATTTTTAAAATTTTGTTTATTTATTTGTTTGACACAACTTGTTTCCTCCTTTATTTGACAATTCCTTTAGAATAATTCCTCCCTTTGCTGATTTGCTTCTTTGTTTTTCATCTCTTCCTCATGCAATATTTTGCTGAGAATGTTCTGTAATGCTGGCTTTCTTTTTGTAAATTCTTTTAGCTTTGGTTTATCATGGAAGGATTTTATTTCATCGTCAAATTTGAAGGTAAGTTTTGCTGGGTATAAGATTCTTGGTTGGCATCCATTTTCTTTCAGGGCTTGAAAAATGTTGTTCCAGGCCCTTCTAGCTTTTAGGGTCTGGATTGAAAAATCTGCTGATATCCGTATTGGTTTTCCCCTGAATGTAATTTGGTTCTTTTCTCTCACAGCCTTTAAAATTCTGTCTTTATTTTGTATGTTAGGTATTTTCATTATAATGTGCCTTGGTGTATAATGGGTCTGTTGTAATTTTGTGTATTTGGAGTCCTATAAGCCTCTTGACCTTGATTTTCCATTTCATTCTTCAGATTTGGGAAATTTTCTGATATTATTTCATTGAATAAATTGTTCATTCCTTTGGCTTGTTTCTCTAGGCCTTCCTCAATCCCAATAATTCTTAAATTTGGCCTTTTCATGATATTCCATAGTTCTTGTAGATTCTGTTCATGATTTCTTACCATCTTCTCTGTTTGTTCAACTTTGTTTTCAAGGTTAAATATTTTGTCTTCAATGTCTGAGGTTCTGTCTTCCAGGTGTTCTATCCTATTGGATATACTTTCTATGGAGTTCTTAATTTGGTTTATTGTTTCCTTCATGTCAAGGATTTCTGTTTGGTTTTTTTTCAATATCTCTAACTCTTTATTGAAATGATCTTTTGCTTCCTGTATCTGCTCTTTTAACTGTCAATTGGTGCGATCATTCAATGCTTGCATTTGCTCTTTCATCTCATCGTTTGCTTCTCTGATCATCTTAATTATGTACATTCTGAATTCCTTTTCTGTCATTTCTTCTGCCATGCTGTCATTGGGATTTATTGATGTAACATCTAGATTTGTTTGCAGCATTTTCTTTCCTTGTTTTCTCATATTGTTCAGGTATCAGTGGACCGCTGAGATATTGCAGATTTCCTCTATTGACTTACAATGTCCCTGAAGATTTCTATATATATCCCCCCTTAGCCTTCAGTAGGCTGAAGTCTTGGAGGAAGTTGATAATGCGGTGCTCCACAAGGAAGCTGCCTCTCTAGGAGTGGTGTCCTTCAGGTGGGGTATAATCCCTGCTAGTGGGCAGAGGTGCCTCCACTTGTTGACCAATGGTCATCCAAAGGAGACCTAGGCTGCGGGCTGAGGCAAGGCCTGTTTGGGCCTGAGTGTCTGGTTTTACCGTCCTTGTGGGGAAACCTCACCCAGCAGGGAAGCCTCACCTGGTAGGGAGGTCTCGCTGGTCAGTTCCCTCCTAGTGGTTCCCCTCAATTTACAGCTACCGCCTGGGCTGGGTGCCTTCCTCTGTAAAGTTCCCAGGGGCCCGGCCCTACCTCCTGGGCCTGGGAGCCTCACCCTTCGCAGATGAATCTCCTTAGGCTGCCCCTCCTCAGAGAATCTGCCCGCAGGCCTGGAACCTTTGCTCCGCCCTAAGCCTGTCTCTGTGCGGCTCTAACACCCAGAAGCCTCCTAGATCCTGGGACCCTGCTCTGCACCTAATCGCCTGGCTATGCGGCCCCTCCTCTGAGCAGCCACCTGGGGCCCCGAACAATCGCTCTGAGTCCCAGAGACCCGCCACAGGCCTCTTCCTCCAGACAGCCGCCCAGTATTCCGGTGCAGTCACTAGGAGTCCAAGAAACTCACTTCGTGCCTCCTCCTCCCACCAACCACCCATAGCCCTGGGCAATCAATCACTCGAGTCGAAGTGACCCTCCCCGTTCCTCCGCCTTCTCCAGATAACCCCCCGGGTGTTCAGGAGCGGTCGCTCTGAGTGGCTCTGAATCCACGTGACCCGCTGCACGGGTCCTCTGGGCAACCGCCCGGAGCTCTGGTGCAGCCACTCAAGACCAAGCGACCCACCACGCTTCTCCTCCAGGCAGCCCCCCTGTGTTCAGGAGCTGTCACTTTAAGTCCAAACAACTGACCACTCGCCTTCTCCTCTGAGCAGCCGCCTGGAGCCTAATGCAGTCACTGCGAGTCCAAAGGACCCGCCGCGCTCCTCCTCCTCCTCCTCCTACTCCTCCGGGCAGGCCCCGGTGTTCAGAAGTGGTCTGAGTCCAAACAGCTCGCCACGCAGCCCCTCCTCTGGCAACCGCCTGTAGCTCTGGTGTAGTCACCCCGAATCCAAGCGGCTGCGCTCCTCTTCCTCCTCCTCGTCCTCAGGGCAGGCCCCGGTGTTCAGAAGCAGTCACCCTGAGTCCAAACAGCTCGCCGCGGAGCTTCTCCTCTGGCAACCGCCTGTAGCTCTGGTGCAGTCACTCCGAATCCAAGTGGCCACGTTCCTCCTCCTCCTCCTCAGGGCAGGCCCGGGTGTTCTGAGTCCACACAGCTCTCCTCGCCACTCCTCCCCTGGGCAGCCGCCGGAGCCCCAGTGGTTGCTCCGAGTCCCAGTGCTGTGCTGAGCGGCCTCCTTTACGGCGCTCCCAGTTGTCCGAGTTCACTGCTCCAGCGGGGGGAGGGGCGTCTCGCCGGCAGCTCTACTTCACAAAGTTGCCTGCGTTCCGGGACCACCGTCCCATCCGGGACGCCTTCCCAACGGGTGAGAGTCACCCGGCTGCTTTGAGTTGGTCCCAAGTGTCTCAATATCTCTTCTTTTGAATCCTGAGTCCTGGAGCAACATGAAATGCAGCCACCCTCTAGGCCACCATCTTGAAACCCCTATGGCATTTTTAAAGCTCCTTGAATACTTCAATTACATAGGCAAAGATTTAGAACCTTTGTAAATGCCTCTCATAGACATGTCAGTATGCTAAATGATACAATCTTCAGAAAATACACTGCATAGTAATACTAAGGAATGCTATCATTAATTAAAAGATTGTAAGTGGTAAAATTTAATCAGAATATTTCCATAGTTCCACAACACGGAAAATTCTTGGGAAACAGGGATGGAAAACAGGAATTTATCATATCTGAAAAAGTATCCTGAAGAGAAAATGGGAGGAGTGCAAGGGGAGGAGGATGACCATGTGGGGAGGAGTCTGCAGACTTTCTGTTCAAAGGCATTGTTGGAAGTAGCCATGATCTGAGGCTGGGGCCCCACCTGTCAGCCCCCAGGGCTCCTGTGCTAGACTCTGGCCCTCTGTTCCTTCCCACTCAGAGCTTTCCGGACAGGTGCAGTGGTGGCCAGCTCACCATGTAAAGAGCAAAGGATATAACCTACACACACAGAACCATCTTTGGCCTTCTCAGATTTTAACAGTGTCCAAGACATTTTATAATCACTGTCACGGATCTGTGACAGGAACTATGAGTAAGTGCTCTGAACGGACTTGGAGCAACTTTGCCCATTCTAAGAGCTTGGAGCCACTAACTCTCATGGTTTACTTAAATATCTAAGATAATATAGGTGAGGATCTCCTTTGAAAGTCTTTCTCTGATCTGGCCCACCCTTCTTATTTACATGTGTAGCACCCTGCTTATACTTCTGTCATACCACAGTGTAACATTCATGTATCTGTCTTTCTGAGATTAGAAACTCTTTGAGAAAAGGAGCCATTTATCACTTACATGTCACATTATATCCCTTGCACCCAGGGCAGATCTTGGTACAGGAGGCTCTCCAGGTTAGTTAAACAAATGAACAACTTTACTACCTGAACTAAAAGCAAACAAAATGTTTCAAGTACTAAACAAACAGAATTTCTATCACAATGAAATAACAGCCTGCATTTTTGTTGTGTTGGCACAGGCTCTGCAAAGAAGGCTTTTAAAAATACTCACAATTTCATGAAATACAGAAAGCAGAGTATTTCTCCCATCTCTCTCATGAGAAAATTTCTTGAACAATACAGGCCAGGTGCAACAGCCGAATCGAGGGACAGCTTAACCACACTGAAATAAGGGGGGAAAAGAAAATCAATGTTGGAAATGCAAATAAAATGTAACAAAGAAGCTGGTATTTAAATAACATCCCACATCAACCTCTTATAGTTCTATTTACATTAATAAAGAAGACATTTTAAAAAGGAAAGATATTTCTGAAACAATTTTATACTAAAGAAAAATTTGAACCCTTTTTTATTTAGAAACAGATTATATGTCAAGTTCGTACAATTGACAATGGTGGGCCATCTGAAGCTTTTTCCATAGACTGTGTTCTCTATGGTGGTTAAATGCCCACACCAGTCTACTGCATTATAATAATAAGTACATTATTATAACAAGCATCACAGTTTAATGGAAAAACACTGAATGATAACCTTCATTGATGAAGTCTTGTGTTCTAGTCCCAGTTCTTCATCTTACTACTGTTTTGCAACTTCAAGAAGACTGGTTTTTAAATTTATTTTTACTGTATGTATTTAGGGTACAAACAAGATACATACATATATGGTATTGAAGATGTGAAATAATTAGTACAGATGAGCAAATTAACACATTCATCACCTTCCTCGGTTACAGTTTGGATGTCGTAAGAGTACCTAAGACCTACTCTCTGCAATTTGCAACACACGATATGTTAATATTAACCTCAGTCCCCCAGCAATACGTTCATTTGATCTCTAGGCTTATTCATCCTACAACAATGAAAGTTTGTACCCTTTCACCTACATCTCCCCATTTCTTTCCCCTTGAACAAACTGTTCAACCTCTTTACAAAGCTTTTTTTTTTTCATCTATAAGATGCAAACCCTAATCTATGCTTTGCTTCAGAAATTTTTATCAGATGACATTATATATTCCTTCAATAACCATTTACTGGGTACTGCTAGTGGGCCTTTGATATTTTGAGGTCCACTTACATTTGCCCTAATAAGATTCAGATTTTCCTTTAGGAAGCCTGTAATGGAAACCAAATCAATTCCATTCTTAGATTTGGATGAGCTTTGTACACACCCCATGATGCAGGGGTGACCGGTGACTGACTTAAGCCACTCAGCATGTTCCATTCCCAATCTACAGTTCAGGGTTTCAGCTCCCAAGTTCCATCTATTTTCCTGTAATTGATATAATCTCATTCTTCTTTATGGCTGAGGAAATCTCAACTGCGTACACATCCCACATTTGCTTTTTCCATTCGTCTGCTGACAGAGACCTAGGCTAGTTCCATAACTTGGCTATTGTGCATTACACTGCTATCAACATGGGTATGCATGTATCACTACAGTTCTACAGTATGCTGACTCAAGTTCTTTTGGACAAATACTGAGGAGTAGTAGATTTGGGAAATATGGTAGTTTCATTCTCGGTCTCCTGAGGAAACTCCACACTGATGTCCACAGTGATTGTACTAATTTACACTCCTACCAACAGTGTATGAGTGATCCTTTTCCCCCATATCCTTGCCAGCATTTCTTATTGTGTTTTGAAGATTGCTATTCTAAATAAACCTGCTACACTCTGAATAACCTACTGAACTACAGTCAATCACTCAGTTTCCAGCAGCAGGAAAACAAATAAAAGCTCCTTAAACTGCCATAAAACATCATGAAAAACAGATAAAATATATATATTATTTGAACATTTTCTAAACTTTATACTGTAAATTTTATAATACATACCATTCTAACGTTCTTTTTGTGTGTATGCTGGGAATTGAACCCAGGGGGCATTTAACCACTAAGACACAACATCAGCCCTTTTTATATTTTATTTAGAAACAGGGTCTCACTGAGTTGTTAAGGGCCTCACTAAAGCTGACTTTGAACTCACAACACTCCTGGCCTGGCTTCAGCCTCCCGAGTCACTGGGATTAACATTCCTTTTTTTTTTTTTTAATTTAAATCTTTTTTATTTTTACAGACTGCATTTTGATTTATTGTACACAGATGGGGTACAACTTATCCTTTCTATGGCTGTACACAATGTAGATTCACACCATTCATGTAATCCATATACATAGGGTAATACTGTTTCCTGATACTATCTTTCTGTCCCCCATCCCCTCCCACCCCATTTTCCTCTACACCATCCAAAGTTCTTTCATTCTTCTCTTCCCCCTGCCACTCCCCCTCATTATACATTGTCATGCACTTATCAGAGACAACATTCAGCCTTTGGTGTTTTTGGGCTTGGCCTATTTCACTTAGCATGACGTTTTCCAACTTCGTCCATTTATCAGCAAATGCCGTAATTTTATTCATCTTTATGGCTGAGTAATATTTAAGAGAACATGTCTAACGTGTTTAAAAATTAGGAAGACTGTGCAAATTTTTGGACATACTTATTGGAGAAGTGAGACTAGAAACATCTCAGAAAGAAATTAGAACTTAGGTTCAAAGCCAAAATCATCTAAAAGAAGTGAAGTTAGTGGAGGGGAGAAACACACTAATATAAAAGAAAAGACAACATGTTAATTTTAAGAGAAAGAAACTAAAATTCTCTTTTCCCCTTCACCAAATACCTGTGAAGACATGGAAACTTCTGGTTCACAAGTATTTAAGCTAACTTTAAATTATCAGTAATTTCCAAGAAACTTAGAGACCTCAACAGGTTATATATTACAAGAAATGCTAGAGTTCTTCAAGTTGAAACAGAAAGGTGATAAAGAGCAACAAGAGATTATACGTATGAAACTCACTGGCAAAGTTAAATAGGTAGATAAAAACAGAACAGTCAGCCATCTGTACCCATAGGTTTCCACATCTATAGATTCAACCAACCATAGCTCAAAAATATTTGGAAAAAAATAGTGTCTGTACTGAACAGACTGAACTGTACTGTATAGACTTTTTCTTTGTCATTATTTTTCTTTTTTTTTTTTTTTTTGTGGTGCCGAGGATCGAACCCAGGGCCTTATGCATGAGAGACAAGCACTCTACCGACTGAGCTATCTCCCCAGCCCTATTATTTCTTAAACAATATAGTATGACAACTATTTACACAGAATTTATATTGTATTAGCTATTATATAGAACCTAGAGGTGATTTAAAAAGTACAATGAAAAGTACAATGAAAAGTCCCTAAGTTATATGCAAACATTATAACATATTTATTAATATAGAAATTTCCTAAATGCAATTCTGTCTAAAAAAGGAGGAAAAGATAAAGGAGGGGGAAGTGCAAAGAGGAGGGGAGGGAAAAGACAAGAATAGACAAATTTTAAGTAGACTCACCTCCAACCACTTTGGCTTCTTACCGTATTTGACTGAACTGATTTAAGGACAGAATCTTGACGTCTCAGGGGATGAGAAACTGAAGGTGGTATTTGACTTTCAAGGAAATTTGTCCTGTTAAATATAAATTATTTGTTTTCAAATCAATAACTGTAAAATATACACAGAAAAATGACATCAGACACACATTTATTGGCTTATGTATTTTCAACATACGCTGTGTTCACTGTTTCCATTAAAGCAGCCTCCTCTGGATTCATAGCTTCCCAGGCCCAATCTCAAAAGAATAACAACACATACAAAAGGAAAACAGGTAGCATTGTTCAAAACAAGTATTTCAAATTCATTTAACTTGGGAAGTGTAAAAACTTGCAGATAAAGGAATCGTCTTCAATAGCGCTTTACTGTTGAATTTGCCATAGCCTGCCCTAATGACTTTTAGAGATGTCTTTCTTCCCCTTCGTGTTTTAAACAAAGATAATAAATTCTAACATAGAATCTTGTACTTTGTAACATAAAAATTCTGATATTATATCTTATACTTTATAACATAAATGCAGTCTATCCCAATTTTTATTCTATCCCAAAGCAAGAAATACATCATAACCCATAAGACACACACACATAATATGTGTGAGAGAGATGAACAGAGGCAGACAAAAAGGTTAGAGAACATAACAAAATTTCACCATCAAATCTTATCCTTCCTAGGAATGACACGTTCTGGTGTTTTCTATCATACTCTAGTCTCTTCTATTTCTTTTTTTTTTTACAGATTGGTTATATTCCAGCCCAACTACTGAGTCAAGACAAAAAACTGGAAAACACTCTTACCCCGTGTAAGAATCTTATTGTATCTGTGGCAAACAGTAACTACAGTAACTGCAGTCAGAACTTAAAGGGTTCAGTAATTGAGGAAAATGCACATCTCCTTATGAAGTAGTTCCTACTTGCTATCTTTCAAGGTCAACACTCAAGCAACTTATAATATTTTTTTAAGTGATGATGAACATTTTCATTTTTTCCATATTTTTATTGGTACATTACAGTTGTACATAATGGTGGGATTTATTGTTACATATTGATTGTACATACAATATAACAATATGATTTGGCCAATATCATTCCCCAGTACTTATCCTTTCCCTCCCCTTCTCCTCCTCCATGACACCTTTCCTCTTCTCTACTGATCTCCCTTTGATTTTCATGAAACTCCACCCTCCACACATCTTTATTTTCCTTTTTCCTCTCTAGCTTCCACATGAGAGAAGACAGATTACCCTTGACATTCTGAGTTTGGCTTATTTTGGCTTAACAATGTTCTGAAGTTCCATCCGTTTTCCTACAAATGGCATAACTTCATTTTTATCTGTGACTGAATAAAACTCTGTTGTGTGTATATATACACCACATTTTCTTTATCCACTCATCCACGGAAGGGACACCTAGGCAGGTTCTACAGTTTGGTTATTGTGAATTGTACTGCTAGAAAGATGGCTATGCATGTTTCACTATACTACGGTAACTGTAATTCTTTTAGGATGAATACTAAGAAAGGGTATAGCTCAGTCATATTATGGTTCAACTCTAGTCTTTAGAAGAATGATGGTGAAGTTTGTAAAGGTACAGGATGACCAGATATATGCTGACTTGTGCTTCTCCACGTGAATTTCTAATTGTCTATACATAAAAATGGGAATAATAGGAACTTTATGCCTCAAATTCCACTAACATGGAAGAAAAAAAACAACTGTAGAACTATGCTAACGTCTATGCAAAAACAGTCAAAAAATTAACAAGTACTGCTATATATAAGAATTCTAGTTGCATAATATTCTATTAATAATTTTAAGTATCTCCCAAATTTAAATGTATATAGTCATCATGCAATGAATACATTTCCAAATGTCTGCCTGACCATGCCTTCATCCAGAGGGAAATACAAAGTCAGCAAACCTATCTCCCAGCACTCACCACCATAGCCAACTGGTTCAGAAGTGAGAGTCCTACCCATAAAAGGAAGTCAGGATTTTAGTGGTCTCGCTTAAGTGATAAAATGAACCAAAGCCTCCCTGTCTCTAGGATTTAGTCAAGAGACACAAAAAGCAGTCAACCAGGGACCTCAGAGAGCTACAACTAAAAGATTATGTAAACTCCTAGCAACAGAAACTTAGTTCATGTGCTAGTTGAAGTTATAAAGAAGCAAACTGGATGGGAGTGACTTAGTTCATTTAGGCTGCTATAACAAAATACCTTTACTGGCTATTTTGAAAATAACAGAAGTTACTTTTTAACAGGGAATTTGGGATGTCCCATATCAAACCACCAATAGATCAGGTAGCTGACAAAAGCTCTCTCTCTCTGCTTCACAGATGGCACCTCTTACATGACAGAAGAACCATAAAGCTCCCTAAGATACATGCACATTGTGTGTCAGGAATCCCATGCGCGAGGGAAGAATTTTCATGATGTAATCTGTCCTACAGGTCCCATCTTTTAAAACTACTATCACATTGCTGATTGAGTTCCAACAGATGAATTTTCACACCATAGCAGAGAGTAAAGAACCAGCAAATGAAGAAAGGCAAAAATGCCAGAAGAGGAGAGAAAAGAAATTAGAACCAACCATCAGAAATTCCTGGGCTTCTACCCTTCCTAAAGTCTATTTGTTTTTCACATTTTTGCTGTGTTCCATGCATACTTTCCCCTGTTCCTGGGACAACTTGAGTTTCTCCATTCTTTACTACTAAATGTACAGATCACAAAATCTATATCTGTTTGGAAAACAATAATCTTTGCAATGTAGGTTCCTAGTTCATTAGAACAAATCTAAGATACTCCATTGAGAAGCTAAGCAACCCTTGTACACAGAAACTCAAACTCTTTTACCAGAACATTCAGGAAAAGCCAAGAAATCTCTGTATTTCAAGAGTAAAAGAAGGAAAAAAAAAAAAAAAAACCTTTCTATTCTCATTATAATTAAGTAAAATTTGCAATTTTCTACAATCCCAGTTCTTCCTGAAAAATTTCTACTCATTTTCTTACCTGTTGGCATAGGAGGGAAATCATAACCGTCAGAAGCAGTACTGATACGTGGATCATTTTTAGGTGCATTAGATGTTAACAGCTGTCTATTCCTCTTCTTCTGATTGAACAATGGTACACAGAGCCTACACTGAACACACCAATACATTAGTACGTAACAGAAAGGTAATCAGATCTACTTATAGATTAAGTACTAATATATGATGCACAAATTAAATGTCTACTCCTGTATGTTAATATACTTATTATAGATGTATTTCTATGCCCTTGAATAGACTTTTACATTCTTTTTAAAATCCTAGAGCGCCTCATTTTTCTCTATAAAAAGTACTGTTTTGTTCTACCTTAACATTGCTTTAATTCCTCCTGTTTGGAATTAATTCCCATTTCTTCTCTCATCCCATTTTTGGTTTTCCTTCTTTCTCTCCTGTGGTTACCTATTACCATATCAACTGTAGAGAACCCATGGTGACATGGTGACATGGTGACAGAGGTGAGGAAAAATCAAACTTTGAACCATGCTTTTTACAACCCCCACCACTCCCTGCACAGAGAGCACATCTTTTAGGGTCATGATTATCCAAGTTTAGTTTGATTTAGATTTAATCTAGAATTTTGCTTAACATGCAAGTTCTAAGACCATAAACCCATTCTTCTAAAATTTTATTTCAATAGATTTGGTCTGGAGCACAAATTGCAATTTCAAAAAGCACCCCCAGTGTCTGTAATGGTATTTTATGGGTAATTTTAAGAATGCCTCAGAAAAAGACAATATTTAATCCAAATGAGAAAGAAAGAAAACTACCTCTACTTCCTCCACATGGCAGAAGTAGGATCGCAAGTCAGGCCAAAAGTCACAATGCATAGACTTTAAACCTATAAGGAAACTCAGAGGAAAAGAGGTCCAAAAACTCTGTCTATGGCTTCAAAGGAAGTCACTGGAAGAACCCAGATAGGACACAAGCTTCCTCAATCTTAGCTCAGATCTCTGGCCACTATACCATTGTCCAGCTGATCTGCCACCACTCTACTACAGAATACTGACTTTAAAACCTCTCTGATCAAATATTAAATTCTCTAAGCTCTTGAATCAGACTACCTGGATAAAAGTTATGTATCTGAATTATAACTTCAAAGTGTAAACATGGCCTATTTCCTTAAAATCTTTGTGCCAATATGACACAAAATGAGAGGCAGAATAAGATAATTATTAAGACACAAACTCTACAGCCAGATTCCTAGGTTTACATCCTGGTTCTACCACTTCATACATTTCTTGTTTAACCACTTCATGTCTTGGTTTCTTATAGGAAAAACAGGGATGATGATAACGACCTATCTTAGAGGGTTGGTGGAAGAATTAAATGAATTAATATGTATAATTAAATGTCTAGAAACATTCACATTAATAATAGTTATTATTATTTTCATTGTGCATCATACTCATTCCCTGGTTCCCATCATTCTTGCCCTGTCCTTACATTACCTAATAAGTTAGGAAAACAGAAGTGATAGCTCTTAGGAAACACAAGTAGTTCTGGAAATATTTTTACCAAGTCAATCACAAACACAATGAAAATAGATCTATTAGTTTGTTTTTATCTTAAAAGCACAGAACAATTCAAGCACATAGGTTCTATAGAACACCAGAGTGAATCTAAGTTTTTATTTCTCTCTCACCTCTGCCACTAAATACTTTTGGTTGAATGAGTTTTATTTTACCTCCTTGGAACCAAGAAGAAAAAGAAGCAAGACTCAATGTTTCATCTTTCTTCAAGTTCCTTCCAAAATGTTTCACCTACAAACTACTCAAGCTTTATATGGCATATACAAAATAAAGGAGCTTCAAAAATAAAGTTGTTCAATACCTGCTATACTTCAAGTTGAATTTTCACTTAAGTTTCTCTTCATTTTCTTCTATATCAGTCTATTAATTTTTGTTTTGCCTTCTAAATTCACAAAATGCAGTTGCTGGACCAGACCCGCAAAGAAAGAATCTTGTAAGTCATGTTGTACCAACAACAAAATGAACTCCGGCATGCTGATTATGGAAATTATGTTTGAAAACTACACTGAAACCTTATAATGTAACCGCTGTAGGGAGTCCTTTGCTTCTGAGTCATTATTTACAACGAAACTCAGTTTTTCCAGCTCTGTTCAAAAGAAGTTTTGCCTGGGGTGACTATAAACTTGCTTTCTAATATGTGCCGATTTTCACACTGTCTATAAAATTTACTTCAGAATCAAGGACACACCATGAGAATTCTGAATCACATCTCTAAAGAGGGAAATGGACTACAGCACTGGAAAACTCACTGGTAGGAAATATTCAGTACTGAACTAGCCTCATGAGAACATGGTCTATGTCCTACTTCATGACACTATACAAATCACCTGTTTTGGCCATTGATTTAATACGCACTTAATATCCAAAACAAACTCAATGATAAATTTCCACTCAGTTTTCACAATTTAAACAAATGAAATAAAGTTTTTTTTTTCCTGATTTTTTTCTTTTCTAACGTATTTGCTAACCTATAGCCTCCTAATACATTTCAATCTCAATTCAACAAATATTTGCCCATTGCATGTGTGAAAAGGAAAGATGCAAGTTTAATTTAGATCATTTCTTCTCCAAATTACCTACCCAATAATACACACATAAACACAACTAAGAAATGATGCATGTGAGACTTAGGTAAATATTAACTTCCAATTATCACCGTAGGAAGAAAACATGGGAAACATGAGGTGAAGGGCTGCGTCTTCTGTTTCTCTATCTTGACCTGAAACTAGATATGGTAGGCCCTTTTGAAAATATTCTTGGTTCTATTCTAGGAACCAAAACAGAAGTTATGCCACTTTTCTCAACACAGAAATACCAATGCAACGTATATCCTAAACTCAAGGGTGCTTACAAGGGCCATTACATCATTACATGTACATTTCAAGGGCCATCACATCTATGATCAAGACAAACGTATTTTAAAACAGAAATATCCTCCCCTGGACCCCTAGGTGGCCCAATTCCTACTTCCAGTCGGACCTGAGAGGCTTAGTGACGCGGTCCTGTGGTACAGGTGTGCAAAAAAATGTTTGTTCAATTCGCAAACACTCAGGTGGAAGCCAGAAAGCGCGTTTGGGCCTCTCCTCGCGGGGCGCGGGGGCGAGGTTCCTGTCAGGGTTTATGTCCTTATTTATGTTCCAAACACCCTTCTGGACCCACCCAGGGACCCGCGGAAATTTGTAATCAGGGTCAACACCGGGGCTTTCCCGTCTTGACGCCGCCATAACAGGACACACACCTTGAACCCTCGAGCTTCCTCGCCTTGGTCAACCGTCCCGGGGAGACCCGAGTCTGCGACTGCCGACCTTCCCGCCTCCGACGAAATGCAGGAAGTGGGGCTGTGCGCAGGCGCACTTGACCTCGCTGCTGACTGCGCAGGCGTACAGGCCATCTGCGGGACCCTGCCGGGCGGCGTGGTGTGCTTTGTCCCTGAGAACAGCGAGAAGGGTGAGGTTAAATTTCCTGTCTTTGCATTCTCGCACTGTACGGGGATGGCCCGACCTCTTGGGTCCTTTGCCCAGACAGGGATGGAGCCTGTTCTGGTCTCTGGAGAGGCAGTCATGTTCAAACCAGTCATCCTCTGTCCCAACTGCATGGGAAAATTGTGGCTCCCTCCTTCCTGCACCCCCGGTCATCTTTTAGGTTCCAGATTTCAGTTGCAAGATGCTGGGGGAACCTGGTCTGTGTGTAGAAGAAAACAACTGCCACGTCCACAGAACGAAAGCATAAGTGTGTTGCTTGTTCTGGCTGCATTTCTGAGTCAGATCCATCCGTTAGACCAAGAGTCCCCAGGTTGGTGGGAGAGCTGAGGCCTGCATGTGGGTGACAACCGTGCAAGGCAGAGAGCAATCAGTAAGGCAGAGCCAGTGTGCTGGAGCCAAAGAGCACAGGAGCCACAGATATTTTCAACAAAGGAAGCAGAATGGTGCACCACCTCTGAGCTCTTGAGCTCCAGCTCCAGGCTTCCTGCCTGGGAAGACTGTGGGTTCTTGGGCCTGTAAATTTGGATAACCTAACCCTCTCAGTAAAATAGCACTATCAGTATTTACTTCATTTCCCTAAAAATACTAAGAGAACATGAACAGTCCTACCTAACTCACAGTAAGTGCTCAATAAATGTTAAGCCTTATTTCATAATAGTAGCTGCCATTTATTGGGTACTTACTGTAGGCCTGGTGTAATAATTTTAGGTCTGAGTTCAAAGACCATATTCTTTTATTTTTACTGTATCTTCTGCTTTTCAAAGGCTGGGACAGGTGAAAGCAAGAGTTAGAGCTGAGAGCTGGGGGAAGGTTGTTAATAAAAATCTAAGACTATGGGACAATAAAACGTATTCCTGAGTTCTTCGAAAATGGTGTCAAGTAAGAATATTTGGAGATAAGATTAGAGATAGACTCACACCAAATAATAGTAGGCCTTGAATGCCAGGGTAAGAAAGAAGTTTTGAAGAAAGAGGTTCATCTTTTTAATTTGGGAAGGAGATTTCAAAGAACAAAATATCCGAGCCTTGTTATTTATCGTGGTTACAATTAGGTGATTCAAAAGGAATCAATTCTCAAGGAAGCTGATTTTGACCTGATATGTGCAAATATACACATGCACGCGTGTAGCACTCACTCCCTCAAAAAAAAAAAAAAAAAAAAAGAGTTCTCATCAAAACAACTTTATTCCCAGGAAGAGCAATATCCTGTGCTATATCTATAAGGAATGTAGATATGAGCAGTATGGAATCTCTGCTAGTAATTTTTTTTTTTTTCGTTTTTGTTTTTGGTACTAGGGATTAAACTCAGGGATGCTTAATCACTGAGCCTCATTCCCAGCCCTCTTTTGTATTTTATTTTGAGACAGGGTCTCACTGAGTTGCTAAATTGCCTAGACTGGCTTTGAACTCACTATTCTTCTGCCTCAGCCTCCAGAGCCACTGGGATTACAGGTGTACACAACCGCAGCCGGGTTTTGCTATCAGTTTGTAAACTTACCTGTTCTATGTCAGTCTCATTCTGGTTATGATTCATTTATTTCCACATGAAAGGTTGATCAGAATGGGTGACAGCAACAGGGCCACAGAGGAAGGAAGACACTGAAGTAGTGAGAGCAGTTTGGTGGCATGACTCCTGGACAGACACATTATGTATGAGACACTTCATAATATTGAACAGAAAACCCTCCTTATTTCCCAGTCATACAAGTTAGGAAACAAGCCTACCTTAAATTCATCTCCTACAAAATTTCTTACATTGATCTGTTGGATAGCCATAAATATGCAGTAAGAATTTGCTCTCCTGTTGTTTTTAACTACATTGTTTTATTAACAAATCAGTCACCTCCATTGGCACAAAACATTTGTAGTGCTGAAAGTTATTATTCTTAACCCTACTTCAAAACATTAAGTTTCAACTTAATAGTGAGATAGTGACAAGTGGAAAAGGTATCACTTTATAGAATCTCAGTTCTCTAAGCTCTCAAAAAAGAACTAAAAATACTGCATCAATTTTGCAAGGATCTAAACTCAGGTGTGCTTTAGGAGACTGGGAGTTAAAAAAGTTTTGGAAGTTAAGTTGGTATAAGGGTATGAAAAGCCTCTGTCGCTCTAGTTCCAAGGAAATACTCCTTTCTCTAATAAAGCTTTCCACAGAAGACAAACTATACAGAAGAAACAAGGTATGTATAAGAAAGAATTACCATAGTTCATTAACTTTCAGATAAGTAATTCATTTGGACATGTAACAGAAACTTTATGAATGTGAAGTGCGCTTCAAAATGTTGACCTGTTAAAATTCCATAAAACAAGCCTCAAAATGCAAGTCATTTGTGCCAGCTGCAATTAAATAACTGAAGCAGCATTTCCAGAGAGACCACGGCACAGGGCAGAACAAAGTACAAATCAGCAGGAAAGAAGCAAAACATACCAGTGTTAATAATTTACCATAGTTACTACTCTTGAAACCCAAATAACATTACAAGTGTTATCTGTTTACATTTCCACGTGTTTTTATTGTCTTCACTGTGAAGTGTTTAGTGTACACTATATGTGCAGAAATCCAAAGGCTGCAGGAGTTTGTCTTGGAACAATAATCTTAACTCGTGAGTTTAGCTTTTGTTATTTTGCTTTATGTCTGCATTATGGTCTCTTCCAGGAAAAATGTGGGAATTGGTTTATTAAATATCATGAAGCATTCATATTTCATATTCCTATCATGTATTTTATTTGTGTGCTTGCTTGTTTCCTGAGCACACTGTAGGGATTTTTTATGTGAATTCTGAAAAAGCAAAAGTGGAACTTTAAAGGAGACCAAAAATAACAACGAGGCACCATTTTGCCCTGTGAAAAAGCACTGGACTTAATCAGAACCATGAGCCCCAGGCCTAGTTATCTCTTATGTAGTTGTGGAAACTAAATCAGGTTGCTTAACCTCTCTTTGTTTTATTCCTGCAATGGAGATGTCAGTACCTAACCTGTCCCATCTTACAAAGTGGATATATGAATAAATTGAAGCAATGTATGTGGAAGAACATTGTAAATTTAAGTACTCTGCAATTGTAATGAATTGTTCTTATACTCCTATGAAACAGCCTGGTATTACTAATACATAGACTTTTAGTATTTGAACATATTTGACTTTCTGGGTGATTGAGCATGAAATAAATGAGATTTGGCTTAGAATCATTTCTCCAAAGGAATGTAATCATCTTGGTATTCTGGGTAATTTCCTCTAATAAGACGCCCTTTCACATAACACATTCCAGTGGAGAGGAATTGCTGTCAGTAAATGAAGCCGTGTCTTTATAAACTCATATCATGTGTCAATGTTTATAGTATGTCCCCAAGACATTTTTGTTCATTAAAAGGAATTGAAAATACTAACAGTTGCTTGTACTTTGGTATTTAGGCAAGATTTCTAAGGAAATTGACAGAGAATAATAACCAGTAACATCATGAGAAAGAAACTAAGGGGTGTTTCAAAGTAGGTTTTCAAGACCCAGTGATCACCAGTTGGGTCCCTGTGTCTCTGACTGTGCAAAAGCATTCCAAGAGAAAGAGTGCTGGTTCAAGAGGAGGCTCTGAGCATCTGTCTTTGACTATAGGCATGAGATTCAATGCTCTCGGGTCATGAAAAATGACTGGATTCACGTTAGAACTTTTTCAATGCCAGTGGAAACAAATATCCAATGTGCCACTTTTGAAATTTTTTAATTTTGGAGGATTAGAAATGTATGAACTATTTTTATCATTTCAAATGATCATGAAAGCTCCATTGGATGGCATTCTATCTGAAGGGAAAACAGACTTTTTGTTCTGGTAGAAGATGCCATTATTATTGTACTTAAATCTACTGACCATCTGAGGGAGTTAGAAGTTAACAACTATATTTTTGGTTGATCTTGCATATTTTAATCCAAATATGGTGAAGGACAGGGCTACAGAGGGGAGTTTCCATATAACATACAGAGCTCAGAACTTGTAGCAGAAGATGTTTAAAGTTCTCCACCCCAGCGAACTCTGTACTTTGCACTTTGGTTAGATTCTCATTTAAATTTAAATTTCTAAACTTTTCTTAGAACGTTAAGCCTCCTTTGATCTCCTCTCTTCTGAATTGCAGAAATCAGGTAAAACTATTGGTAAAATGACCTCTCGTCACATGACTGAAGAGCCTATGAAGAAGGTGGCTATCTTTGGAGGAACTCAGGGGAATGAACTAACAGGAATATTGTAGTTAAGCACTGACTAGAGAATGGCCCTGAGATTCAGAGAACAGAACTGGAAGTAAAACCATTTATTGCCAATCCAAGAGCTGTGAAGAAGTGCACCAGATATATTGACTGTGATCTGAATTGCGTTTTTGACCTTGAAAATCTTGGGTAAGAACATGTTTTGTACAGTGAGCATATTTGTATATGTGAAATGTGGTATATGTGTGTGAGAGAACTTGTACCCATACATGTGTGTGATGAATATTCATGTTTGCACTTGTAGTGCCTATAATGAGTAACATCCCTTTCACTTTAAGTCATACTGCCTTGTGAATTACACAGTTGTGGAAAGTGGGCATTCATATGTTGTTTTATGTACTTTTTAAAGTACCACATTATTTGATTTTTCTTTGCAAATATATCATATGCAGACTATAAAAATATGTAAGAAAGGCTTTATTTTTAAATCATATCTTGAAAGACAGATTTAATAATCCTTTGCATTAATTTTAGTGTTTGACCAGTGTGTATGTACATACTTGTTAGCTGTGTGGGAAATTCACTACAGTGTTTTCTTGCAACTGTTTATGGTAGCACATAAAGTTCTAGTTAAGAAAAATATGATGTTCCAGTTAATATTTGTTGAATCAAAGAGTGAATAAGTACCCATTTTCAGAAAACATCAGACCACTCTGTAGCCTGAGGAATAGATGTATTTACCTTCATTGGTGGATTAAATAATGAGAGCCAAAGACACCCTGAACTTTCTGAATTTGCCCCTGATTTACAATACATTGCATGCAATATATTTAATCTTAATATTCTGGATGGATCCTATTGTTGCCTTTGTTTATGTCCTGATAGCTACCACTGTTTAAGCCTCTTCTACTTCTTTCTTTCATTTATCTAAAAATATTATTAAACATCTTTTATCATTGTGCCATGTACTGTGGGAGTACAACACTGTATAAGATATTTTTTCCTCCCAAGGAGTTGGTAGACTGCTAACCAAGATGTAAGACATGCACAGGAACAACTAACTGCACTCCTTTGTGTACCTATTTTCTGATACACTAATTTGAGTAAGAGAAGTTCCTAGGATTAGTATCACTATGGAACAAAAGATGAATACTACTTTTAGTACAAATATCTTATTTAGTACAAATAGGTTGCAGGGCAGTTATACGGTAGACATACTTTTGGTATTGAATCGTAATTTTACTAGCATAAATTTTAATTTTTGAAATGCTTTATGATTGAGGTGATAACAACACATTTATTAACCTAAAATGGCTATTATATGTATTATATTACAAGTTAATAATTTGTTGAAGAATAGCTTTTTGTCAGTATATTAAGTTCCCACATATCTCTAAAATGAACTGGGGTGAGTTTTCTTATTATGGCCACCCATAAGTGTGCCTTTCAGTGAGAGAAGTCTTTTAAATTGAATTCATGTTCTGCTTCTTATTCATAACACTTTTCAGAGGTAAAGCAGTTGTCTCTTAGAGCAGGTATGAAAGTTTATGAAGTAGACAAACCGATTATCTTTTCTTAGCCAGCCCCTGCCCCAAATTTCTTTTCCTATATTCTTCGTCTCAGTAAGGACACTACCACCCACCATAGAAAATCCCCCATAGAAATCACAGTTCTTCAACCCCTGTGTCTAGTGGGTAAGGCCTTCCAAATATTCTTTGCAAGAACTTCACAAATACAGTCTTTCTCTCCCTTTTCACTACCTTAGTTTACTTCTCCTGCAGACAGTTACAGGAGCCTCTTCACAGACTCTCTCTACATCGAGACTTGCTCCAGTCTTTTCTGCCTTCCCTTATGTTGGTTATAGAGATCATCCTAACATGAAAATCTTATGCCTTTCCCCTGTCAAAATTTGTTTAAAGTTTCCTCTTCAGAACAGATCTAAGCGACATAGTATAGCTGATAGTGCCCTTTGGGGTCTCGCCCCTGTCTATTCTTTCAGCCTCATCCCTTGGAACTGTTCCAGTGGTACCTGTACTCCAGGCATGGGAACTCGAAATGTTCATTGTCTTTCAAAACTTCCAACGCAAACTCTGAGCCGCTGGGTGGGCAGTGGGGCCATTTACTCAAATGGGGTAGAAAGATGTAGAAGCAAGAAGGACGGGGGGCAGCCTCATGGGATTATTTCATGAATTAACTTTTAAAACACATATTTGTGTGTGCACACATGTATAATATGTATAATACCTGTATATAATATGTACATGTACAGTACATGTACATTTATCCTTTAGAAATTATGTTTGGTTGCATGTAATAGAAACATAGACATAGTAGCTTAAGCCTATCAGGGTTTCTTCTTCCCAAGTAACAAGTCCAAAAGTAGGCAGTCCAGGGCTGGTGGGGTGGCTTCATGACATCGTCCGTGCCACAGGTTGCTTCTCTCTTCCCACTGTGCTCTTCTTCATGTGAACCTTTTTGTAGTCATGGCTTTCGCCTCATAACTGCAAAATGACTAATCCACCTCCTTGACTGCATTCCAGACTGGAAACACTCAGGTACAAACTGTAAGTGCCTTGAAGATACTAGTAAAAATAGCCAGGAAATAGAAAGAGATAGAATTACATGAAAATGTGGTTGGCTGATTTAATGAGAAAAAGGAAATTTAAACCTTTGTCACATACAGCAAGAAAAAATGTATCCTAACCATTTGAGGAAGTGAGGAGAGTTTTTAGATTGAAACCAAGTAAGAATATAATAATAGCTATTAACACTTGTCCCACAAAAATATATACACGTGTACCTGCAAATTTTTGTATTTCTGGAGTGTTTACAGACTGGAATCTGTAAACCTTGTCCCTGGACCACTGATGCCTGTTGAGCCTCAATTAAAAATACCTGACATTAAGATGATGTGAGCTCCTGAGTTTGACTATGTTTTTAGAACTTGAATTAGCCACAGTGAAGATTGGGTGGAAGATGCATTTAATGATCTATCCTCATAATAAATAACAAGTGCACTATAACCACAAAGAAACTATAAATAAGATTAATAGAAAAGTTTTGTTCAAGGTTGAAATCAAATGGTAAATTCTGTTTGAAATGTCCAACCTGTGACTAGCCACATAATGAACCTATTATTTTGCATGAATACCAGTGCAATATTAGTTATGTGGAAACAAATGGTAAAAAAAAAAAAAAAATTCATATACAAAATTTTAGTTGTTTTCACTCCCCTCACAAAATTTTCCATATTAAAGGTTCCGCAACTGGTTCTTTGTACACTTTATTCTTGTTGACTATTTATGTTATCTTAGCCATAGATATTGCTAGTCTTTTTCTTTCTGCTAATAATAGCTAAAAGATGCCAGAGGATTTGCCGTATGAAGTGAAAAGAGCTCAAGAAATAAATCATTTATTTGGCCCAAAAAGTAGTGAAGATTCCTATGACATCATTTTTGACTTTCACAACACAACCTCCAACATGGGGGGCACCCTTATTCTTGAAGATTTCAGGAATGACTTTTTAATTCTGATGTTTCATTCTATTAAGGTAATGTCAATGTTATTAATTTATAAGTTTACATGAGTTAATTTTAGATGTGAAACAACCAGAACAGGGTCAGGAAGGAAGGTCCAAGAGGAATGGGTCTATTCCACAGCCAGGCTGGGAAGCTGGATGGGAGGTTATGCCCAGATACAAGAGATGGTGGTGACAGGCAGGAGAAAAGAAGAAGCAATTAAAATAGCAAATATGGTGAACAAAACAATAACACCCTTGTGGATTCTTGTGTCTATAAAATCATAAATTTTATTCCCGGTGCCACCAAATCATGTTATTTGACGAAAAAAAAAGGAAAGTGAACATCAGAACTTTATATGGTACGGTTGAAATATCAAAATTACAGGGTTTAAGGAAGCTTAAAAAATTGTCTTTTCCAGCAGTGAAGACATTGTCTCCCTTTAGTCCTGCCCTTGTCAACATTTGATTGAGATAATCTAACACACACCCAAATCTTTTGTTATGTACTTCATATGGCTAATCATTTTAAGAATCTTCATGATTAAAAATTCAGCATTCCAGCGCCTTTACTAAAGACAAAATGCTAGAAAATACCAAACAAGCAAAACCACAAATAATGGATTGTGTGTTTCATTTTATATAATAGATGTTCTTCCTTCCTGAGAGCTAAAATGGTTTAGTGGGAAAAGTTTGACCCTTGTAGCCAGAAACTGGGTCTAAATCTTGGCTTTCTCCTTCACTAACCTTAAACAAGAAGTTCAACTCTGAAAACAACTTGTTGTAAAATTGCCATAACAATACTCACCCCATATGGCTCCTAAAAGCTTTAAGTGAGAAAAAGTATTCAAAGCATTTAGACTAATGCCTACCCAGTGTGAGGGTTAACTATTAGTTTTGTTTCCCTTGAGTTCTGGACAATCAGTAGGTAGTGGTTCTGATGGGGAGAACCTTCTGCAGCTATTCTGTGTTGCTCCTTGAAGAGAGCTGAATGCTTTGGTGGCCAGACATGGAAAAGCCCCAAGGTGGACTCCTAGTTATCAAAACCAAGAGAGGTGACTCAAATTTTCATTCAAATAAGCAGGACAAAGGGGAATCACCTGACATCTGTATTACAGGGATAGAAACAGAGTCCTTAAGAGACTAACTAAGCTAAATAGTAAGGGTGACCAATGAGGAAAACAAAAATAACCACATCCATTCAGAAAGAAAATTTATTTCCAATTCTTTGGTCATGGCCCTGGAGAATTGTTTAATGTACTTTTACCCAGAAAGCTGTATGTAATTCAGTTTTATATGCAATTTCTTTGTATGTTTTCAAAGCTATCACATTGAGTATTAGAGAGTTTCATAAACTAATCTCGGTTGATGAAGAAAAGAATATGAAGGCATTACTGACTCCATGGCAGCAAAGAGAACAAAACATATGGTCTTTACATAATAAGAAAGATGTTTTAAAAATTCTTCTCAGACTTCTCTGGCTCCATTACTTTGCTGTGTTTATCTTATTGAGCATCCTTCCCTCGAATTCACAACCACTTGTTCTATAGCCATGTATCGTGTTGGTAAGTCTATTGGCATAACTGAATAAAATATACCTACCTGAAACTCCAAGAAAAATTAAAGAGTATTTGAGCTACCTTGCACATCATTAAGGCTTATCATTATGAGATAATAAGCAAATTAACCCCAGGCAGACACTATACTTAATTCCCTCACTATTTCTGAGCAGCTTTCTGGTTCCATCATATCATCTCCTTCGCTGTTATGTTTGGCCCTTCAAATGAGTCTGACAGATTCTTCTCATTCCCAAGACTTAAGTGAAATGTCACCTTCTATAGAACCTTCTCTCTAACTCCACTCCACAGAATTAATTACTCTAAAAATTTGTAATCTCAACAGATATTTATTGTGTGTCTACTAGAGATCAGCACTGTGCTAGGTGCTGGGGAAATAGTAATGCACAAGGCACACAGAATTCCCTCAAAGAGCTTAGTATCTAATGAGAAGATAGACATTAAGCAGGTCATTATTGCACAGAGGGATAAATGGCCATAGTAGGAGTAATTCATTCTCTTTCCTGTGAGACCTACTAGCATGATTAACTATTTGCAAACTATACTGTAATTAAAATTTCTATTACAACTTAAGATCCTTTTTGTTAGATCTCAGATGCTTTAACCAATAGTAAATTTAGGAGCAAGATGGCAAATAATATAAGCAAATGAAAAATTAACAATTATCCTTGTTACTCAAGTATTTTTATATTTGGTACATAATTAAGGAAAGAAATTAATTACTAATTATAATGGAGAACACTAAATATCCAAATATAGGCACAGAGTTGTAATAAATGTAATTAACCAAAACCTTACTGTATGAGATAGGGTTGGGTGCAGAGCTCAGTGGTACAGTGCTTGTCTACCATGTGTAAAACCCAGGGTTCCATCCCTGGCACCACAAAATAATAGTAATAGGGATTATGGTTCTCTTTGATACCAAAAGTGTAAGACTTCCAAACTTTGAAAGATTAGCCTTAGACTATGATATTTATAGACAGTGCTGTTTTAGCTACAACAAATATCTGCTGATATGTTTGGCCCTTACAAATAGAGCCAAAGCCTTAAAACATTTCACTATGAGGGAGTATTAAGTGCATTAAAAATAATTGGAAATATTAGTATGTTCTCCTTCCAGAAATATATTTGAAATCTATTATGTCATATACACATTGGAAAAAAAGCACTTAAGATCACAAGAGGCATTCTTTCTGAGTCAACCTTTTATAATAAGAGTATTGCCCACATAAACTTCCTTTAACTTCCACAGGCTACCTACAGGGACCACCTTTGGCATTCTACTGCCAAAGTGACTGAAATATAACATGATTGTTTTCCATAAATTTTATCCCAGAAAGAAGCAGTTTGCTGCAGCCAGCCTCAGGATCATTCCCCAACACTCTTTCCATATCCTTCCACCAACCTGCCTATCTCTGTCTCTCTGTCTCTCTGTCTCTCACACACACACACACAGAGTCTTAACTTATCTAGATTGACTGTGGTCTCACTTGAGATTCAGATGGTTATTTTTGACCATTATTTCTTCAACTGCACTCCTGAACATGCCAAGGTTATTAGTATTCTGCTCTGATATGAGATCTTGTGTCAAAGTTAATTTGGGGTTTGGAAACCTATTGTTCTGCACCCACAATGAGGAAAACAGAATCAAAAAGCAAACAAGCCAAAAACCAAAACAAACCTTTAATAACTGGCCCTTCTGAGGGAAACATGCACTCCTACCAGTTAGTCCATTGCGGAAAGCCGTTGCTTTTTGCTGACGGGCTGCTTCAAGCGGCTCGTGCCGCTCTTAGGAAACACTGCGGCTTCTTGGCCCGGTGGCTCCAAGCGGCTCCGCTTATGGAAAGCCGCTTCTCATGCTTTCAGCCCAACCAGCGGGACAAAAGACACGTACTCTTTAGAAGTTCATGAAGCAGCTTCCCGTTTATTCCAATAACACCCTCAATATATAAGCAGTCTCATGCATAAGCAATTGTAACCAGATATGTCCATCCAATCCTGTTAAAGGTCAAGCAGTCACTCGCTGGAGCATACATACAAAGTATATCTGTCCATGTGCTGGGCAGCTGAACGGATTATCATGCAGCCAATTGTAAATGCTTCCTGCCATTCTCCATGCATATTCAGAACGCCGTTTGCTCTCTGCCAGTCGCCATCTTTGGATGCACGTGGCGCAACCCTGGGCCCCGGGTTCCGCCCGCCACAGTCCATAGCTTCTCCCTGTCCATAGAGGACTGCCTGAACCACACCTTCCATCTCCCTCCAAAATAAGAATATGTAGAATGCTTTTGACTACCAGTAACCCCAAATGGCTTAAACAATAATGCATATTATTATACATAACAACCTAACAATGCCATGAGGGACCAGGCTCTTTTTATCTACTTGGTATGTTGTTAGGTGCCCCCAGGCCATGAAGGGTCCACTGTAGTTCCAAGTATCATATGCCAATATGACAATATCTAATGGAGGAAGGAACACTCAGGAATTGCCCTACTTATCTTTTGTTTCGGCCCCTTTGTCAGAACTGAATCACATGTCCATTGTTAAATCATCAGGATAATTGGATTACTATGCATGAATTAAACTATTTGATATTTACTCTTAAGCCAAGAAAAAGTTCATTTACCTCAAATATTGGATACTCAACCAAAATTATGATTGTATAAGAAGGAAGGAGGATGGAATGCATTTGGGGTAGGCAAACAACAGTGTCTTCTACAGTATGCACCCAGATATATCCATGAACACAATTTTCATATATTTGTACAAATCATTTATGCACAGAGACATACCTTAGCCCCACTTATGATACCATATACTTAGATAAATACCTGTACACAACACAAGAAGTTTATGCACAATACAATATAATGAATTTTTTAGAATTGGAAAATAATAGAAATGTGAAAATAGATGGGTTAAAGAATATATTTGAGTTGAGTGGAAGAGAATGAATATGGGTGATATACATAGTAAACACTGATAAATGGAGAAAGTTCATGGTTGGAGGGATGATTTTGTGGGAGACTTGAACAGGTGGAGAAAGAGTATTTTGTGGGTACATGGACGAATGCTTGAGAGCTACAGGAACTAGAGCTGATAGTACAAGCATAGTTTTATTGGGGTTAGAAGGAAATACACATTTTTCTACAGAAAATAAGAACCATTGCACTATCTTGTCAGAATGGATTAATATTACATATAAGAATGTTGTCCTAAAGTCACATAGATTGCATGCTAACTTAAGTTCATGCTTCATATTGCTAGATTTCTATGACTGACTAGATGTATTTCCTCCTGTTAGAGCTAAATGTTAGGTCTCTGACAATTTCTCTTTGTGGTCGCCTACTATGTTGTCATTGCAGGTTTGTCTACGTCTGTTGCTATGTTATGATATTTAAATACTTGAATCATATTGAAGTAAATTTAAAGAAAAAATAGCCCTGAATTCTAACTACTCAAACATGTCTGGAATTTTTTTCCGTGTTCTCCTCCAGTCTTCATTCACTATGCATTTATCACTGTCCATATTTAAATGCATAAACGTTTTGCTTTATTTTTTGCCACATGTTCTGTCTCAGATGCTTTCCATGATCCTAACTGGTCTAACATTTCAATATTTATAATAATGGGGTTCTAGATTTAATAAAGTGCTTAATATCACAATACATTCTAATGCTTATGTAATATTACTATCTTCCCTTATGTACCTAGGTATAGAAGTTGTTCCCCAACCCCAAGGTGTTCTATGAGCTGATATTTTGGATCAAATGAGAAAAGTGATAGAACATGCTCTCGATTGTATATATCCATTCAATGAAGGTAAGGAGTGGGTGAGAGTTGTTTCCATAATTTTGGGTATTTGCATACATAGGTGTGTGTTAGTCATTATTATATCCAAAATATCTGACAAGCACAATTTAGAGAAGGAAAATTTTATTTTAGATCATGTTCTCAAAACTTAGTCCATGGTTGGCTGGGTCCATTCCTCTGGACCAAGCAAGGCAGACATCATGGCAGAAGGGCATAGTGGAGAGAAGCTTCTCAGGACATGGCAGCTGGGAAGCAGAGAGGGAGGGGGCCTCAGGAAAGGTGAACCCTTCCAGGGCTCAATCCCAGTGACCCACCTCTTCCAGCCACTCCCCACCTGCCTAAAGTTACCACCAACTCAGTCCATTCAAACTAGGATAATCAAAGTCAAACTCTCATAATCTAGTTGTTTCACTTCTGAATATTCCTGCATTAACACAGGAGCTTTTAGGGGATACCTCATATCCAAATCATAACAGTATACATATATTACATATTACATATATATATCTATATATATATATACATGTACATTCACATATATATATATATTTAACACACCAAAGTATATCCCTGTGTGTGTGTGTGTGTGTGTGTGTGTGTGTGTGTAAAACTTAACCACTAAAATTGAAGTAGTAATTGAAATCTAGGTCATATTTGTCACGCTTATAATTTTAGGTGCTTTTTCAAATTTTTTATTCACTTCAGCTATTCCTCAATACCAGAAAACACACATACAAGAAAAAGTGTTGCCAAATAAACAACCCAAATCAAATTCTATTTTTCTGTTAATCTCCATTTAAAAAAACAAAGACAGAGTAGGAAATACAAATGTCCGTTAAAAGTGGAAAAAGATGTTCAATGTCAAAAGTATTCAGAGAAATGCAAATCATAGTGGGAAACCTTTTTGAATCTGATGATATTAAGTGATGGTATAGGAAAAGGAGGTACTCTCATTCCCTTCTGACCAATATTTGAATTGGTAAAGACACTTGAAAGGGTAGTTTTATAATATCTACTGTATCTACTTATTAAATTGTGCAGATCTTATGACCTGGCAGTTCCACATTTCAAAGAAACACAGGCTCACAACCTCCCAGTGGGTTTTTGCCAAGGGTGGTTATTACAGCGTGTTTTGCAATGGAACTGACTCAAATGGGCATCAGTTTGTCAACTGTTAAATAATAATAACATGGAAGAATCTTCAATGCAAATTATTGATTATTGATTAAAAGAAAGAAAATTGTAGACCAAAATATATGATTTACTTTAAAATGATAATCATCTCTTGCTAGAATGCATATAAGTATGAAATTGTTGACAAAAGATGTAATTATGGTGACACAGCTACTGTGTAGTTCAGTGTCTGTGGGGAACATAATTCCTTAGCCTCCGATGGTGCAGCCCCCCCGTGTTCACCGGGACTTCTGTCTTTGGAAATCCTTTGACTCCAAAGTCATGAAAACTGAAAGTGAGCTGTTCCCCTTCTTGTGTGAGGGCAGTTTCTATTCTATCTAATGGAACTGGTATTGGGAAGGTCACAACCTAGTCACAGGAAATTCTCAAATAGTAAGTGTGGCACTCTAATATGTTAAGAAATGATATACCCAAGGGAGAATGCCACAAACCAGACTGGAAAATACAGTTTACAAATCAAATGGTCCCTATATCCCTACCACAGGGATGGGGAACATTAACTCAAGGACACTCCACCCTCCCTTTTTGCATTCATCAGTCACACATCTCTTGAATCTGGGTTGCCCAGGTGGCTTGTTTTTGTGTCACAAAGGAGACTTGAAAGAGACTTAGGCATTCAGACTTGCCCTCTTGTGGCTTTCGGGAACCCTGTATGGCTGTTACGTGAATCGGTCCACGCTAGTCTGATGGATACTAAAAGATCATACTCGACACCCCAACCAATAGTCATGCAGCTCAAGCCTTCAGCCTGCCAGTTGCCAGATATTAGATTGAGGCCATCCCAGATCATCCAGCCACAAGCTGATCTGCCAACTCACCCCAGATGCATGAGCAAGGCACTGAGAAACCAGCAAAGACAGTCCAGACTAGAGAAACTGCCTAACCAACCCAGTGTTGCTTTAAGCCACTAAGATCTGGGAAAGTGTGCTAGGCAGCAAAAGGTCACTGACAGGATTGATCACAGGATCTCCCCATCCCAACTCTGCTTTAAAGGCAAAGGAAGACTTTTCCTTTGAGATGAAACCATAGCTTCCTGTGGAGATCCCATTGGACACATTTTTACCCTGTTTGCCCAGAGACTGTGGTGTCTGTGTAAACTACTCCTTTTCCAAGTTTCTGGGCATTGAGCTATTTGATGTTGTCATATCTTTGGAAGCTGAACTCCACTGCTGTTAAACTGCCGGCATCCCCAGATTGCACTGATTAGGACCCATCTTAATGTTTAATGAACTTGGATAAGAGAAAGAGCCACTAGACTACAGCCACCTAACTTGCTGAAAGTCCCCCTGAGAATATGCAGTCTCTGAATGTCAGAATTCAAAGGATCCTCCAAGATAACCTAACCCAAAACCCTCTTTTGTCAAGTAGTGAAAAGTAACCTCTAGGAGTTAAGCATCTTGCTCAAAATTTCACAGCTAGGAAAACAGAAAGATGACACAGTCAGCAGAACAGAGCCCAGGGTCCTGACTTGCAGTCTCAGGCTCTTTTTCTCCCACACTAATAAACTCCCCACAAACTTTTGTAAGTTCTATTTTCTACCTTTGCTCATCAGCGTACTGATAAGAATAATTGCAGAACTTTTTAGCTTTATATCATTTATGAACATCTTTAACTAAACTTAATGTGTTCTCCTTATAACTTTAAGTATCAACTTCACTTTTTTATGAAGATTTTTTTTAATTTGCTATAATATGTATTATTTTGGGCAAAGAATTTCCTCCCTGTGCTATTGAGGTCTATAAAATAATAGAGAAATTTGATTATCCCAGGAATGAAAGTGGAGTAACAACTACTATTATCCATCCTAGTCTGCAGGTAACTTTTGCTGTTTCTTTAAAATGTTGTAAATATTTTAATAATGTTGTATCTTTAAGTAGAACTTCACAGTTCATATAGCATTTTACATACACTAGCTAATTTGATTTCACCAAGCCACTGCAGTGTAGAGAAGTGTATTAGTTAGCTTTCCATCACTAAAATAAATACCTGAAGCAATTATTTTATAAATGGAAAATGTTTATTTAGTCTCAGTCCAAGATTGATTGAGTAGCTCCATTTCTTTGGGACTCTGGTCAGGGTACAGAGTGGTAATAATCAGAAGTATGCATTACAGCAAACTGCTTACATGTGGGGTCAGGAAGCAGAGAGTAGCTCAGATTTTGTTCTACAGCCTCCTTCAAGAGCACACCCTTAATGACCTAAGTGCCTCCCACAAGGTTCAACCTTCTAAAGGGCCAGCACATCCCAAGAACACCATGGGAACCAAGCTTTTAACAACTAAACTTTTGGGAGACACTACCTATAGTCAGCCTATACAAGGAAGATATTCAGACCTTCACTGGATAAATACTTGTTGAGTATAACCCATGTTGACTCAAAGGATATACTAGTGAGTGTTGTCTGTAGTCATGGAATTTATAGTCTAGATGTAAAAACATCCACGTTACAGTTCAGAAATGATAATAACCAGATGTTGTAACAGAATAATGAGGTCGGAGCATGGTGGTCAAACAAGACTTCTCACAAAAGTTAAATTCCTCTACAAGTGCATGGGGAGGGACTATTATACTTCTTTCAATAAAGGAAAATGGACACTTAGAAATTAGAGCCAATTCATAGCCAAAGGTATCAATGAAAAACTAAGAACTAATGTCTTGCAGATGACATTATTGCCACCTCTGGGGTCACAACCAATGAAGTTAGAGCAAAATAGTCAGAACCTGCTTCACTGCATTGTCTCCATTCCCTGACCCTCCTCAGCACCCTGGTATCTATCTGTACCCCTTGCCCCATGATGGCATAATGAGGGAGGAAGAAGAAGACTCAAGAGGTTTACATATGGAAAAGACTAAGAGAAAGACAGGAGCAATGATTCCAAAAATGTTAAGGTGACATTCCCCATGTGAGTACCCTATACCTTCTCAGACCTGAGAGGAGTGGCTATCTGATATAGGGCTTTCAGCCCTAACTGCAGTCTACCTAGGGAACTTTTCTATAAATAACAATGCCAGGACTCCACTCTGAGATAATCTGATCTTACTGACTTGGATGATGGTGGCTGAAAACTACTGGACCATTTTAAATCCCTATTTAATGATCCTAATAGTTATCCGGACATCCGACTGAATAAATCATTCTTCCCCAAATACAGACCAGTGGAGGAAACCCTTCTTTGTGATTTAACGGGGTCCAGGTATAAACCAGAGAAAGGCATCTTCAGCAGCATTTTATAGGAAAGGTAAAGATTCAGGGTTAGAATGGAAGAAAACCTTGTAGGCAACAAAAATACTCAGCACAGGACACACATGTCAATGTGATGATGGTGCAACATTTAATACCCTCGAGCAGAGAAAAAGCAATCCTGGGGGAATGAGAAGTGACATTGAGATCAGCAGCTAACAGCAGTAGAGATAGGCTCCAAAACTCTGGAAAATAGTTTGGATTTGATAGACAATAAGGAATGACTCAGTGTTCTACAAGGAGGGATTAATTGGTTAGTTATGTGAGTAAATATTTTTGAATGACTACTAAGCCTCTTTTGGGTCCTTAGATTCAAGATAGATTAGATTTGGGTCTGAGATTCAAGATAGGCAGAGTCCTCATGTAACTTCCATATTAATTGAATAAACAATATATAAAACAGGTCATTTCAAACTAATAAGTACTATGAATGAAATGAATAATAATGTATCAGGAGACAACAAAGGGTTCTAATTAGATGGAGTAGTTGAGAAGAGTCATTCGTGAAATGGTGGCACTGAAGCAGGAACCTGGAATATGTGAAGCTAGACATATGGAAAACAAGTGCAAAGGCCCTGGGGCTGGAACAAACTTGGAGGGTTTGATGAATAGCAGGAAGAACACTGTCAGCAGACTGTGTGAACAGAGATGATGCTGACCTTGGAGCCAGAGATACCGGCAGGGACCTGGTTGCCTATTTAGATTCTAAGAGTGATGGTTTTTATTGGGGATCCTTATCATAATTCCTTGGGGGAATTTCTCCCCAAATGTGTGGAACCCATCACAAACTACTAAAGTAGTTGCTTCTCAAACTCAGGGCATGTAAGAACCAGCTGAGGAGCCTTTGAAAAATCCAGGTTCCCCAGAGGTTCTGATTTAATTTACTAAGGTGGAAATACAGAATCAAATGACTTCATCAGGTGATTTCATATGACTTGGGTCTGGATAGCCCTGCATTACATGGGGACCTGTGCAGACACCACTAAGCAATGTGTGTGGAAGTTCCCTCTGTGATTCTGGGCATATCTCTGCCTGAAAAGCACTCATTCAGAGCAGTATTCCCAACCAGGTCACCCTGTAAAATCACCTGGGTCTTGAAAGGAAGGAAGGAAAAGACAGGAAGAAAGTAGGGGATGAAGGAAAAGAAAAGAGTGAACTATAAAAATGAGAAGTATGAGGAACTAGAAGAGGTGGGTGATAACTTAGATGTATGTATTACATAGCTATTGGTTATATGACTATGAAAATGCATATATCGAAATTTACAACCGCACACAAAATTAATGAATTTTACTGTATATAGATTTTCTACATAAATTTTTAATAAAATGTATTTATTAAAAGTACAGTTACACTTTAGATTCTGATTTGATATATCTGAGATAGAACCAGCCCCTGTAACCATGTAAATGTATATTAATATCCCAAGTGATTCTAATGTATGGCTAGAGTTGAGAAAATCCCTGAGACACATGCAGTACTTTGCATACTTTCAATATTCTACATGTAAACTTCTGACAAGTTGTTAACATAAAAATTTTGATTTAGTAAGTCTGCAGAGAGGAACAAAATTCTGCTTTTCTAAAAAATTCCTGGGGTGATGCTGATGCTGCTGGAAAATATTAGAAATGCAGAATCTCAGGGCACCACCCCTGATCTTCAGCATCAGAACCTGCATTTTAACAAAATCCCCAGATGATTTGTAAGTACACTCAAGTTAGAGAAGAACTGTTGTAGAGTTCCTATGATCCTTCAACATTGGTGCTTGAAGGATCAAAAGGCCAACTCACTGGGGCAGAACCATTCAGATAATGCAGTGGGACACACCTGCAGTAAATTTACTTTGTCTTGCACTTTTCCCAAGAACATTCACCAATCCTCATCAGAATAAAGTCTCCCTGTGTGCAAATACAATGTGACTCATTTTTATGTCCCCAACAGTAGAATGTCTTGCACACAGAAGACTCTGAAAGAATGTTTCCTAAATTTTGTTGAACAGAATTTAACTTCAGATTGCAAAAAGTAGGCTATGCACTTAGGTGGATATGAAATTAATTTTTCCTCTTAATATTATAAACCTCTGACCACATTTTAAGGCAAACTTTGTTTCAGAGCAAACTCTAATTATACATGTCAACTATAAATATTAAAAGGGAAACTCTTAAAACTGCTGCCAAAAACAATTACATGGCTTCAGTGGAGTCAGATCACTAGCAAGCCTATCAATGCATCCTTCAGGTATCACTTTTTTTTTTTTTTCACATAAGGGAGTTTATTAAGCACACAGTGTCTCTCTGCAGGGTAAGAGAGAAAATAAGAAGAAAAGAGAAAGGATGCACGCACAGGAAAGAGAGAAATGGAGGAGACAGCATGAAAGCAAGGAGGAGAGAGAGAAGCATGAAAGTGAGGAGAAGAAGAGAAAAGAAAACGGCAGGGAAAAAAAAAAAAAAAGAAAAGAAAACGGCAGGGAGCTATCCTTAAGCAATCGGATTCCTCAGGTTAATGGGACCAATGAAGGAGAAGGATACTTGCAAGCTGACTGATGAACCAATAGCTAGCTAGGATGTTCACAGACTGACAAGTAGTTGGGAGGTGGGGAAATGGCTGCAGTGGAAAGGGCGGGGGAGCAACAAGAAGTTGGGAGGCGGGGAAAATGCAGTGTAAAGGGTGGGGGAGCAGCTTTATATTATATTCCCCCCATTTCTGTTTTTATAAGAAAATCTTTTGGTTTCCAGTTCTATCCTACCTTATCTCTCCTTCCTGCCCACGTGACTAGGCCTGGTTTTGTAGGTAAGATGTTAAAAAGTCCATTCTCCCAGGGGCAGTCTTCAACTTCCAGACTTCCAGAGGCAGATAGCTTTCATGGACTTCATTTCCTCAATTTGACTGATCCCCTATTTCTACACTAACTGCCTGTCCCCAATTCTGGCTTCATTCCCCCCTCTAGTTTTAGGAACTCCTTTACTGATGTAGGGGAAAAGGGACAACGACCACTTTGGCTTCTTCGAGCTGGAAGGGGGCAGCGTGGGGCAAGCGGTTTCAAGTTCCCTTTTTAGAAATTGGGTCAATTGAGGGGTCCATGGTAGAAGTCTGGTTGGGGAAGAGCAGGTTATAAAGGCATCAGGGGGTGGGTGCTTCTATGAGAGAAGAACAAAAAGACATGAGTACGGAAATGAGATTAGTACAAGATAAATGTTGCAGAATCTGGAACATACCAATGAATATCATGAAGATGACAGAAGTCAATAATTCCTCACCAGGGGGTGGAAGAACTGAGAAGTTGTTCCCATAACAAGGCCTAGCAAAGCCTGGAGAGGACAAGGCCTTTATTTGGAAACTTTAACATTGTCCAGGTTATCAGGACAAAACATTTAGTAGAGATCTCTATATTTCTGTTACTAGCAAACATAGACTAAGCCTACCTGTGTCTGCAGGCCTTAAACTGACTAAAAACTTCTGACTCTGGCAGTTTCTCTTGATAGTTATCAGGTACATTTGCCTAAGAATCTCTCTTTTGTAGCTTTTAGTCTTTATTCTAGTGGGCTAACACAAGTGTACATTTTAAGTTACATTTAACTATTATTTCTTTTAAATGCCCGAGAATGGCTATATTTTGGTTTTAACTGTTTTGCTAGGTGTCTAAGATCAAGCGGGTCGAAGTGACCTGTTCCTGTCTGTTAAAGAGTCAGCTGAGTTCCCACAGGGGTCACTCGTAGAGAACTTGAGAGCATCTTCTTAGCTTTTGTGCCATTCGATAGGCAGGGTCTCCTCAATGAGGTGGCTTCCCTTCGAAGCACCAGGGACGTCTCCCTTTTTCCATGACCCTCCTCTGCAGCAGGTGTACTGATTGGCTTTTCATCCTGTGGTGGCCTCATTAATCTTCCTGATCAGGAAGTCATGTAATCCAGAGTTTCAAAGCTTCTTAGAGAAGTCCTCTTATTCCCTGGGTTCAGGCTGACTTTGAGGGCAAGATATTGGTTTTTCTTGGGCTCTGTATTTAATTTCAACCTCTACGTTTGATCTTAACCATCCAGCAAGCCAGTATCACCAGTTATAAAGTATGAGTGCTGGGCTTTAATTTCAATGACTATGACTTTATAGTTATTTACCCCCTTTTATCTAATTGGGGTTTACATTATCTGTCCTATAGGTGATGGCTTACTATTTCAAATTAATTTACGATGTTTGCTCTTGAAGCAGTAATCAGGCAACTGTTAGAGTTTACAAGGAAAATACAAAATGGAATCACCAACAGTAAAACATTCAGTTTGTGCAATAGCTATCTTGAATTTTGGCTGAGTTATTCATTATATCCCCTGTTTGAGATCACAGTAATCTTTACAACAAACAATACTTTCGAACACAACTTTAAATGAGTTAAAGTCTGACTTACTTTGGAGCCATTCTAACATGCAGCATGGTGGGAGGGGAGGCAGAGCCTTATCTCAGGTAAGGCATGGCTCTTTACAAATCTTAATATTCTAATTCTGATGTTGATCTTTACTCCTTTCTTAAATGTCATTTTAAGAAGTTTACATATACTGATTTCTGAATCTATATGAACATTAGTTAACACAATTTAACATTATATCTAAAACATGAATTAAAGAAAGGCTGAGAGAGCTTTTAACTTCCCTTTTGTGTGGCAAAGTGGCAAAATGCTTTTATGTTTCACAATATTAACCTTTAAACAAATCAGGCTCTCACTAACTTTTAGAAATACATTTACATTTAAATTTTTTATCTCAGTGTAAAAAGTAAATTTTACATATAACCTATTGATGACAGGTCCTATAATAGAACATTAAATGATAGAAATAAATCCCCAATAACATTTACTCTTCTTATAAGTTTAAAATTACCATTACAGACAAGCTTAATTTGGAGAATAGCAGCTTGATAAATTTTCTGCTTTAAAGGCTTGGATACCTGGAAAATATGAACACATTTAATATAACTTTGTAAATTCATCAGATATCTCTAACAAACACATTTGAGTAATCCCATACATGTCAACTATAATTCACTCATCTTATTGTAAAAAAAAAAAAAAACAAGATATCAGACAAGTGTACCAACAATATTTGCCATCTCTTTCCTGTTGAAGAAGAGTCCTGGAAAAACAGATGTTAGACATTTTATAAACATCAACATTTTATTAGTTTGTCCACCTAGAGACTTGTGAGTTAATTTTAAAGACATTTTACTTCTATTAGTTTACCCAATTTAAATTGAACCTTTTTAAATCACGTGAATTAAAAGTATTTGGATCCATTTTTAAAAATTTTAATTTTATGCATGCTTATATTTAACACAAAAGCAAAGGCCTTGTAATGCTTATCTCCATTGCAATGTAACAGATGTTCAAAAATAACTTTAGATAGCTTTTGTCTTTGGATAAAAAGAACTGATCAAAAATTATTAACCTAGGTATGTAGGATCAAAATTGTGAGCTAAAAAATATAGCACTTAAGCAAATGAGAGTCCTAGAAGAAAAATGATAATAGCCATTAATTATAGCATGAGAGAGTGAGGAGAAGGGCAGAGAGAAAAGATGAAAGGGAGAGATAAAGTGTTCTGTGTTGTAGCCCAGGAGAAATTTAAAATGAACACTTTTTTTTTTTTCCCTTGGGTTTGAGACTGGTCTCCCACTGTGCCTTCTGGCTTTCTCCATTTACATTTCAATGTAAGCCTTGACTGAGATCTGAAAGGAGCTACAGGTTATAGCAGAAACTTGATGCTTAGGGCATTTTAACCCTTTTAGTAATCAATTCAGGTTTGGATGCAGAAAATTGTGAAACATTTTCTCCCACTACTTGTGAGGAATGAGGCTGCTATATCATACTCTTTCCTGGGACATGCCACTGACTGTGGGACTGGTTACTCCATCCACACTGGCATATGTGGGACCTCGTGGCAGGAGGACTAGGTGGGCTGGGCAGGGAAATGGAAGCAGAAACAGAGCAGAGTCAAAGTTGGAGGAGAGGAGGGATTAGGGGGAGAAGAAGCCAAAAGGAAGTGTTCGAGTTTGCAGGAAGAGCCAAGAAGCAAGGAAGAAGAGACTTGAAGATAAGGAATCCCTTTCTATCTGCCCGCTCGCTCACAGAAGCTGTGTGCCATTACGTGGCCATTTTGGATTGATTATCTAAAGGGTACTGTGGCCAAATATCATTGTTTTGATGGCTTTAGCTGGGGGTCAGGTGAAGGGTTCTAAAGTTGTCTAATAGACATCCCAGGGGTGAATCTGCCAGAATGGAGGACCCAGATCCCATGGTGTAGAGTGATACAGCTGAGTCTGTGGCCAGGCCTCCTGAGGCCAGAGTAGATTCCCAATAACTCACCTCTAAGCCTTCAGTAGCCTGAAGTCTTAGAGGAACTTGATAATGCGGTGCTCCACTAGGAAGCTGCCCCTTTAGGGGTGGTGGCCTTCAGGTGGGGTATATTCCCTGTGAGTGGGCAAAGGCACCTCCGCTTGTTCACTGATAGTCAGCCAAAGGGGGACTAGACTGCAGACTGGGGCACATCTGATCTGGGCCTGTGTCTCTGGTTCTATTGCCCTGGTGGGAAGGCCTCGCCCAGCGGGGAAGATTCACCTGGTGGGTAAGTTTCTGTGGGCAGCTCTCCTCTGAGCAGTTCCCTTCAGTCTAGAACTACCACCTGTACTGGGAAACCCTCCTCTGTGATGTTCCCAAGGGTCTTGATCTACTGCCTGGGCTGGGGAGCCTGTCCCTGTGAGGGACTCTCTCTGAGAGGAGCCCTCCTCTGCTACGTTCCCTGGGGACCGGAGCTACCGCCTGGGCCTTGGACCCTCACTCTGTGTCAAAGCCTCTTGCTGTGCGGCCCTCCTCTGCAATGCTCCCAGTTGACTGGGTTCTCGGCTCCAGCAGGGGAGTCTCACTGGGCCACTCTACTCTACGAAGTTCCTAGTGTTTTAGGACTACTGCCCCATTCAGGGAGCCCGACCAGTGGTAGAGACTCACCCAGTGGCTCTGAGTTGGTCCCGAGTCTCTTAATACCTCCTCTTCTTGACTCCTGGGTCTTGTCAAAGGTCCTCTAGCCTCCTGTAGGTGTCTCAGAAGGGAGCTACCCTTCCAATGATGTTGGCCACGCCCTCAAGAATAATTCAAAATGCCTTCACCAGCCTATAAAGAAGCTTCTGGCTAGCTCTGCGATGAGGCGGGCTGGCTGGTCTGCCGGCTTGCTCCGCGATGGCAACAGACCTTGGCGTGGTGGTCAGGCTGGGTCGCTCAGTGATGGTGTCTGCGCTTGGCCTGGTGGTTGGGTGGGTTGGCTGCCTGCTGCCTAGCTCCACAAGGCAGGCAGGTTGGGTGCCCACCTGCTACCTCCGTGCTGCAGGCAACCTGACTCACCTGCCAGATTGCTCTGTGACTGGGACCGACCAGTGATGGCGCTGCCCCTGGTGCAGGGGTCAGGTGGGGTCCCTCAGTGATGGCGTCTGTGCTTGGCCTGGTGGTTTGAGTTTTCATTATTTATAAAATATATAATGTGCCATTTAGATCACTGCGGTTTCAGTTTGGGGAGTTATTATTTCTATTGAGCCTACTATTTCCTGACTCAATTGTTATAGTCTTCAGTGTTTCTAATTAGATGTGATTTTTTTTTCTTAATCTACAACACATGGCTGTGTAGTTTTAGTCATTTTCAGTTTTATTTTTATTATTTCTAACAATCTGCCAGCTCCATTTTCTCATGTATAAAATGGGGGTGATCACAATAATAATGCTTCTGCCATTGGGCTATTGTGAGAATGAAGCAAGTTAGTGCATGTGAGCACTTAGGGCAGTACCTAGCTCTTAGTTCAAACCTAGCACAAAAGATCCTTGGCGAGTTGCTCCCCCACATACTCTCTGGACTCATCTCCTTTCCCATTCTCTCTGTTTCAATACCCTTCATATTGTTTTATTACTGAACATCTTCACCCAAATTGATTCTTCCCCCTAAAATTTTCTCCCACTTTCCTGTATATTCCCCCAACACACCCACCCCAGGCCTTTTTTTTCCTTCAAAATGCAGATCAACATTTTATGTATGAAGCCTTCTTTTTCTCTGACTTAGTTGCCTCTTTGCCCTTCCTTCCATCTATGCCATCTCAAGGACATTAACAGCATCTTTTTCAAGGTCTACAATCTATTAAGTGCCTAATAAAGGTCAGTTGAATAAATGAATTTGCTCAAATATCCTTCTCTCCCTAAACATCTCCACATTCCACCAATCTCCCTGCCTTCTTTTTTCCTTTTTTCTCAGTCACTTCCTGGGTCTTCTCTTCACCTCTACTGAGTGAAACTCATTGCATTCTACACTCCTCAGACTCTTACTCTATCTCAAAGGACAGCAGGAGAAAAATAAGAATAATAAAACACCCTGTTAAGTCTGCAACCTCATAGGATTAAACAGGGAGAAGTTCCCAAGTAATTCCCCATGTGAGACATTTTGGTGGCTTCTCCTTACCCTTGATCTCAAAGCTCACCTTGATGGGACAAGCCCTACATGCTCTGGCCATGGTCACCCCTCCAGCATCATCTCATGTCCCTTGGCCCCTTGCTACAGCTATTGGGCCACACAGGCTTTGTTCTCCAGACCTCAGATGCACCAAGTTTCCTATTACCTTGGGGTCCTTGGCCATGTGTTTTCACTCCTTGAAAATCTGATCCACCATCACATCTCTTGACCCAGATGACATTTGTTCTCAGTGTGATGCAGCCTAAGTTAGACCCCTCTGTTATTCAAACGCACCAGCTTTTATATCAGATGAGCACTTACCACACCTGCAAAAATATTAATTTATGAAAATGGGGTAAGGGACAGTTAAATGTCTGTCTCTACTTAAACTGCAAAAGCTCTAAGGGAACAGGAAGAGAGTTTCTTTTTCCTTGAAGTATCCATAACTTTGAATAGAATGCTTAACACATAAAAGTCAGTAAAGTCATGTTGGATACAGGAGACCTGTCTGATGAGTGTGAAACCATCCCCAATGGCTTCCTCAGAGGAGCAGATTGATGCTGAGATCACAGAGATGCCACTGGTACAGGAATATTGAACCACATACAGTTATTGTTCCAAGAGGAAGAGCAAGTGGGAAGGGGCAGTGGGGAAACTGAAGACCGAGATGACCAAGGCCATGGTGCTGGGAGAGGAGCCTACAAGCCCCAGGTACACCGGGGCAACTGGACCAGGACACGTCTGCAAGGTCTGCATTTGCTACCCCATGAAGACACGGTCTGAAGGGAAGAGACTGCTTAGGGACTCCCAAAACCTTTTATTATCTCTGCATTTCCATGTATATTGCCTTTAAGAGACACATAATCCACCTAGAGACCTTCTTTATAACCCCCATCCCAACACAGACACACAAAGTCCAGTGTTGGGCAGATAGTAGTTCCTTAATACATTGAATCAATGACTTGGAGACTCTCTATAGAGTCTTTCACTCAGGGATGCCACATAAGACTTCCTGGGTCACACAATATACAACTGCAGGGGAGCAGGGCTGCATTCACATAAACACAAAGTGAATGGCTCTGCCCAGAATTTTACATTCCAGCAAACTAAAAAACAGGATTGGCATTTCCTCTCTTGCCTGAGAAAAGAAACAGGGACTCAATTATTGATGTCAACCTCCTCAAAAAAAAAAAAAAACTGGGGTCTATAGCAGATTGCTTTATTTAGCATATAATCAATACAAAGTAAAATTTAGAAAGAAAAATATTAGTCACATTAGCTAAATATCATAAAAAGATTTTATAATATTTGATGCAGGCTAGGTTAGACCCTAAATGCCATAAAAGTTCACATTAGAAAATAGATCCATTAAGTGGAGAAGTAAATTTCACCATCATTAACTAGCATAAGAAATCTAAAGGAAGTAGAGGGCATCCCCTGACAGGATGTTTCAATGCTGTGAGTATGACTACAGATAAATTTGTAGGTTTTGTGTCAAAAGTTGAAGGTGTTTCCATCTAATGGCTTCTATTTTCACTACTAAGTAGGATATTAAACCACCTACATGTATTAAAAGAGGAATGATGAGGTCAAGAATGACAGGTTTGAAATGACTCCCCACGAGCAAGACCTGGGCTTGCTCTTCTTTTTTCTCTGACACACCATAGGAGTGGCTCCTGGCTGGATAAGTGAATGGTGAAACTAAGGTGTGATTGAATGCCTATGTGAATAGAGAAGCAAGATTTTAACCCAGAAAAAGGAGCAGGCTTATGGAAATGGCTATCTAGTTTCCAATACCAGTGATCACTGGAGAGAGAGACAGAGAAATAGAGAAACTGGAGTTGGGGGGAACAATATCTCTCTGTGCAGAGGTTAAAAAGAAAATTGAATTATACTGTTCTCTCTGTTGTAAATAGATTTTAAGAGAAGGCTCCCCATTCCTGGTCCCTTCCAGACCAGAGGTTCTCACAGAGTATCTGAAGCACACTGAGTGTAATGAGATGTAGAGGACCAAAGGAAGTCACTTCATTGCCTCACTTTGCTGCTATTTAATGAAGATCATCAATCAAATTTCTGTGAACTCTAGGTTCCTCATCTGTAAAATGGAGCTGAATACACTTACCAAGCCAATGTGAGGGCCAACAGAGAGGAAAGATGTGGAAGTGGGAGGCAGATGCCTGACTGTGGATGCTTTAAGAGTGATGGGTTGAGTCTCCAAGCCTCAGTTACTTGAGGTTGAGAGGGTGGGGATGTGATTCCCACTCTGGTGGTGTTGAGAGAAATAAAAGATGCTGCTTGGAAAGCATTAAGCATAGCAGGTGCCCCATTCATCAGGAACTGTTGTCATGGTTGCTGGGGATGCTGTGTGCTTTGTCATTTTGACATCTACATAATATGCTTTACAAATTCTGCTATTATTATGAATCAATTACCTACTCCAAATCCAAGTAAGAACACAATCTATACAAAGGAGAACTTCAGGACATCATGCAAAGTGACCTATAAAGAAACATGATTCATGTGTAAGGTATGAGCATATATTCACTGTCGGCTGATCTCCTTGCTGCTTCCCTTTCTCTCCTAGCCCTCTGTCCTAAGCCTGCCCTCACTCAGGCTATTCTCCCACCCCCAGCAGAACCCTCCTGATGCTCCAGGCTCAGCTCTGCCTCCTGACTCCTCCAGGAAGCCTTCTGGTACTGCATCTGCCCTTGTTTCCCCTTTTCTACCTCCTGAATTCAGTCCCTGGTTCACCTTCTACCTCTCCCCATAGGGCCTCACACCTGGAGTCCTCAGCCTTCCTGGGGTCAGTGGCATGTTGGAGCCAGCTCATACCAGCTCCCAAGAGCTAAATGTTGAATTTTCATGAATTTTTTGAGCTGTTAAACACAGTCATTTTTAAGAACTAAATTAAACTTTCAGTTATAAGATGATTAATTTTTAAGGATCTAATGTACAACCTCAGATCGTAGATAGTAGTACCAATTCATATATATTGAAATGTGCCAAGAAGAGATTTTAAAATGTTCTTAACACACTACACCACACACACACACACACACACACACACAGAGTAACTACACAAGGTAATGAATGTGTTAACTAACAATATCTAGGTACTCCATTTGTCCATAGGGATGAAGAACTAGGTTCAGGTCTCCGGAGGGCAGGTGCATACTGCCTTAATAAAGCACCTAGAAATTTGGAAGCATTAGGCTCAAATTCAAGGTCCCATAGACCCAGCCTCTTAAGCCCTCAGAAGAGAGATTCTATTCTGTGAAGCCCAACATTCTTCAATCCAAGCTACAGATTCTATGCCATTACCATGGCAGTTAAGTTGAATCAGCCTCTGCTATTTAATGACAGAGGTCACATGAGCATTTCATGTCAGCTGCATATGGCCTCATTCAGAAAGGCTGCTGAGCTGGGCTGTCTGGCTGGGGCCCTGTGGACACCTAGTCTGCATTATCTGAGAGTAATATAACTAGTGGGCTGGGACTTCTACTGAAGTGTCACTGAAGTGCCATGTGACTGCAGGTGACTCACTTCCTTGCTCTGGGAGCTTCAGGGGAACTGTACATAAGACTCAGTGATTTCTCAGGTGCCTTCCAGTCCTGATCTACTAAGGTCCTAAGGGGCAACTCTGAAGTCCCATGCAACTAGGAGGGGCTGCCCTGGAATATCACCTTGTGAAAAAGACAACAGAACCGCTATGCCTTTTCATGCTTTCTCTATGCTGCCTGCCACCTGAGGCTCTGTGACAGAGTAGGTAGTCAGCCATCATTCTTACCAGATGGTAGGTACTTTCCTAAGGGTCTCAAATCCCCTTCACAGTTGTGTGACTCATCTATGTGCCCTTCTTACTAGACACAAGAGAGGAGATCCCTGGCATGTAACTATGGCAGAATGCCTGGATGTGGTGAAATGGTGGAGTGGCTACTCCAGAGGGACATAGCAACCCCAACTGAGGACTTGAGCCCTGCCTTGGAGGTGTGACCAAGAGGTGAGACCTACTTACAAGACAAAGTGAAACTAGGTATCTGACAGGATGGTCTGCAGACCCAAGGGGCTCAGCAGGAAGATTATTATACCCTAGGGACAAAAGGAAAGAAAATTTTGTCCTCTGCATGTGACTCACTGAAGGATCTCACTGGAGGGAGTTCACCACCAGGACTGAGACTCCATGAGAGGTGAATGTGTAAAGGCCCATCAGAGCCCAGGGAAGGGATATGGAAGAAGTCCTGTGTGGGGAGGGTGTAAGCGACCCCATAGTGAGAGGGGAGGCTCCTTGAGATCTTCTTACCTTTCCAACTCCTGGCTCCATCCTAACTGCAGAACCTGCAAAGTCACACAATCATGACAGCTACCATTCTCTGAATTCCGCCTAGATTTCCAGGCTCTGAGCTTTTGTTCATGATGTTCTCCACACCTATCTTGTGCTGATCTTGTCCCTGATGTCCCTGTGTCCCACCCTAGTCTACCAGTCTAAGTGCTATCATTGTCTTCAAGCTTTCCTCCTTCCGCCTGCCCCTAGATGAAAGTCCCTTCTTCTGAGCACTGGTCAGAGCCCAACTTATGGCACTTTTCCAAATCTACCTTAAAATCTAGTTCTTTGGGCCCACAATCTATCCCCTACCAGACTGTGAACCCAAAGGGGGCAAACTCCATTCTTACCATCCATGTCCTCACATAGAGACGGTGATGAGAATATATACCTGTTGATTCATCAGTTGGATGGATGGATAGATGGATAGATGGATGGATGGATAGATGCAAGTATGGAAGGATGGTTGGCTGGAAGATTGAAGAATGGTGGTAAGGTAGCATAAGTGCTTGGATGCATGAATGAGTGGCTGTGTGGATAAAAGCAGGTGAGTGGTGGATGCATGGGTGAGGACTGGGAGAGGCAGATGCTCAATAAGTGTCTAGAAAGAGATAAAAGGTGGAAAGTTGGACAGGAGGACTAAGGGAATGAAGTGGTTAGGCTAGAACTGCCTTATTAACTAATCCCCACGTTTTAAATCAGGAATCTAAGGCTTAGGAGGAAATTCCTCCCAATAAACCCATCAGTAATGGTAGAACAGGGTGGGATGGCAACAGGCCATCCCCACTGCCTGCCTCACAGAGCAGTCTAGAAAGGCTTAGAAGCTTACTCACCTTTTCACAGAGATGCACGTGGCCCAGATGAGCACAAACACCTTCCCCAACATCCTCCCATCTTGTGTGTCAGGGCCTAGGGGTATGGGAGGGCCTCTCAGGGAGGAGAAGGGGGATGGGGAAAGTGAGGAGGGTGGGCAGCACCAGCTCCAGGGACCATGACACACACACATGCCAGACCCTCAAGCTGAACCACAAGCCAGCCTGGAACCCCATCACTGTAGAGAGCAATAGAGGAAATGGAAGGCCCCTGCCCCTGCCTTCCTCACTCTTGGTGGGAACCAGCACTCCACAGTGAGGAGTACAAGCCAATCTATGCATCTCCTCCACATGCCCCATGGCATTCATCCTTCCCAGAACCCATCCATCACCAGACGCTAAGCAGGGCCTCTTAACACACTCAATGAACCAGGCTGTGCTCTGGTGTTGGGTGGGAAAGCAAGACCCAGAGTGGTGGGGAAATTGGGCCAACTGAACACACCTACCTCCAAGCTACTGTGTCCCTCACAGCAAAAACATCCAATGCATTCTAGATTCAGATAGAAAACCTGGACAAGGTCTGGGGCTTCTGATTCCCCAATTCTCCCACAACATGATTTCCACTGGGGCCCTAGAGCTTAGCCCTACTCAGTTCTGAAGACATATTCAGTTCCCTTGAAACTTTAAAGTTGATGATTAAAGGACCCCACACAAATCCCTAAGCCTCTCTTGGACTCAGTTTCCAATTTTCCCAGGGATAACTCCAAGGTCCTCCATGTCTGATCTCCCCATCCACCCCCAAGGACTCTTGTGCCTCCTGCTCCCCAGGGACAGTAGTAAGAGATGAGAGTCAGGGTGATGTTGTGGAAGAAATAAAACCAGAACAGGAAGAACATGGACTTGGCAAATTTATTCTGCTTCATGTGCAACAGTGTGTGCAGAGACTCCAGGGTCAGCATCTACTGCTGATTAGGGGAAAAAATACCACCAGTCAGCATGGAGACAAGGAGACAGAGAAGGACCACTTTCTTAGGGCCCATCAGGAGTGCTGTGTCAGTGGGGCCCCTGGCTGAAGGGACGAGTTGTTATGCCCAATGGACTGATTTGGCTAAAGATGCTGAAAAGGTAATTTCTGGCATCTGGACTCCTTCCCAAAGTACACAGGCAGCAGTTAAATGCTAAAAGAGAGTGGGGCTTCCAGCAGGAGTATCTGATGCACAGCAGGGAGAGAGGTTCCATTCTCAATTCCCCCCCTAAGGTAACTATGTGAACCCCTTGCCCTCTGACCCTCTGTATGCTTCAATTTCCTCATCCATACAATGATAGCAATCCCTGCCCTTTCAGCCAGGCTGCTGCAAGGGTCCAGGGACACCCCAGACAAGGCAGGCTCTGGGAAGCAAGACTGTAAAGTACAAAGGATGGAGCCCCAGCTTGCTTCATCACTTCTCCCAAGAGCTGAAAATCTCTGAGCTGATCCTCTTTCTTTACCTCAGTTTCACAGATCTCCTTGTTCCTACATCTTCCAGGAACCTGGGCAGTCCCTGACCCTATTCTGGAACCAAATTTAGGAGGAGAAAGAATCAAGCCAAGCCATGTAGACTACACATATCCCCAAACTGCCCAGGATTCTAGAACCCAGAGACCCTTCACCATTCTGTTATTTTTTCCCTTCCCCCACCCCTCCAACCCCTCTTTTCCCTCTATACAGTCCTTCCTTCCTCCATTCTTGCCCCCCTCCCTAACCCTAACTCTAACCCTAGCACTAACACCTCCCTCCCCCCATTATGTGTCATCATCCACTTATTAGCGATATCATTAGACCTTTGGTTTTTTGAGATTGGCTTATCTCACTTAGCATGATATTCTCCAATTTCATCCATTTGCCTGCAAATGCCATAATTTTGTCATTCTTTATGGCTGAGTAATATTCCATTGTATATATATACCACAGTTTCTTTATCCATTCATCAATTGAAGGACATCTAGGTTGGTTCCACAATCTGGCTATTGTGAATTGAGCAGCTATGAACATTATGTGGCTCTATCTCTGTAGTATGCTGATTTTAAGTCCTTTGGGTATAGGCCAAGGAGTGGGATAGCTGGGTCAAATGGTGGTTCCATTCCAAGTTTTCTGAGAAATCTCCACACTGCTTTCCAGAGTGGCTGCACTAATTTGCAGCCCCACCAGCAATGTATGAGTGTACCTTTCTCCCACATCCTCATCAACACCTGTTGTTACTTGTATTCTTGATAATCGCCATTCTAATTGGGGTGAGATGGAATCTTAGGGTGGTTTTGATTTGCATTTCTCTTATTACTAGAGATGTTGAACATTTTCCCATATGTTTGTTGATTGCTTGTAGATCTTCTTCTGTGAAGTGTCTATTCATTTCCTTAGCCCATTTGTCGAATGGATTGTTTGTATTCTTGGTGTAGAGTTTTTTGAGTTCTTTATAGATTCTGGAGATTAGTGCTCCATCTGAAGTATGATTGGCAAAGATTTTCTCCCACTCCGTAGGCTCTTTCTTCGCATTGCTGATAGTTTCTTTTGCTGAGAGAAAGCTTTTTAGTTTGAATCCATCCCAGATATTGTTTCTTGCTTTTATTTCTTGCGCTATGGGAGTCCTGTTGAGGAAGTCTGGTCCTAAGCCTACATGTTGAAGATCTGGACCTACTTTTTCTTCTATAATCCGCAGGGTCTCTGGTCTGATTCCGAAGTCCTTAATCCATTTTGAGTTTAGTTTCATGCATGATTAGAGATATGGGTTTAGTTTCATTCTGTTGCATATGGATTTCCAATTCTCCCAGCACCATTTGTTGAAGAGGCTATCTTTTCTCCATTGCATATTTTTGGTCCCTTTGTCTAGTATGAGAAAATTGTATTTATTTGGGTTTTTGTCTGTGTCCTCTATTCTGTACCATTGATCTATCATTCTATTTTGGTACAAATACCATGCCATTTTTGTTACTATTGCTTTGTAGTACAGTTGAAGATCTGGTATTGCGATACCCCCTGTTTCACTCTTCCTGCTAAGGATTGCTTTAGCTATTCTGGGTTTCTTATTCTTCCAGATGAATTTCATAATTGCTTGCTCTATTTCTGTAAGGTACATCATTGGGATTTTAGTTGGAATTGCATTGAATCTGTATAGCACTTTAGGTAGTATGGCCATTTTGACAATAATAATTCTGCCTATCCAAGAACATGGGAGATCTCTCCATCTTCTAAGATTTTCTTCGATTTCTTTCTTTAGTGTTGTGTAGTTCTCATTGTAGAGGTCTTTCACCTCTTTTGTGAGATTGATTCCCAAGTATTTTATTTTTTTCGAGGCTATTGTGAATGGGGTAGTTTTCCTAATTATTCTTTCCAAAGATTCATCACTTATGTATAAAAATGCATTAGATTTATGTGCATTGATCTTATATCCTGCTCCTTTACTGAATTCACTTATGAGTTCTAAAAGTTTTCTGGTGGAATTTCCTGGTTCCTCTAAGTATATAATCATATCATCAGCAAATAGGGATAGTTTGAGTTCTTCTTTTCCTATTCATATCCATTTAATATCTTTGGTCTGTCTAATTGCTCTGGCTAGAGTTTCAAGGACGATATTGAATAGAAGTGGTGAAAGAGGGCATCCCTGCCTTGTTCCAGTTTTTAGGGGGAATGCTTTCAGTTTTTCACCATTTAGAATGATATTAGCCATGGGCTTAGCATAAATGGCCTTTACAATGTTAAGGAATGTTCCCACTATCCCTATTTTTTCTAGTGTTTTGAGCATGAAGGGGTGCTGTATTTTATCAAATGCTTTTTCTGCATCTATTGAAATAATCATGTGATTCTTGACTTTAAGTCTATTGATATGGTGAATTACATTTATTGATTTCCTAATGTTGAACCAACCTTGCATCCCTGGGATGAAACCCACTTGATCATGGTGCACTATCTTTTTAATATGTTTTTGTATGCGATTTGCTAAAATTTTGTTGAGAATTTTTGCGTCGATGTTCATTAAGGATATTGGTCTGAAATTTTCTTTCCTCAATGTGTCTCTGTCTGGTTTAGGTATCAGTGTGATATTGGCTTCATAGAATGAGTTTGGGAGGGTTCCCTCCTCTTCTATTTTATGGAATACTTTGAGAAGTATTGGAATGAGCTCTTCTTTAAAGGTTTTGTAGAACTCAGCTGAGAACCCATCTGGTCCCGGACTTTTCTTTGTTGGTAGGCTTTTGATGACTTCTTCTATTTCAGTACTTGAAACTGGTCTATTTAAATTGTTTATGTCCTCCTCGTTCAGTTTAGTCCATTCATATGTCTCTAGAAACCTGTTGATTCTTAATTTATATAAATTACTCCATTTTAACAAAATTAAATATTTTGTTATTTATAGTACTCTAATTGAAATACAGTTGAAACCTTTAGAACCCTTTGTATATAGAATTATACCTGTTAGGACATAACTCTTAGTAACCTTGTTTTTAGTTTAGTGATGACACAAAACAATTTTCTCTACAAACACATTTGAGTAATCCCATGCATGTCAACTCTAATTCACTTATTTTCTTAAAAAAAAAAAAAAAAAAAAAAAAAAAAACAAGATATTAGACAAGTGTTCTGAACAGTATTTGGCATCTTTTTCTTGTTGAAGGAACGTCCTAGAAAAATTGATGTTAAACATTAACATCAACATTTTATTAGTTTGACCACCTAGAGACTCGTGAGTTATTTTCAAGACCTTTTACTTCTATTAGTTTACCCAATTTAAATTGAACCTTTTTAAATCACGTGAATTAAAAGTATTTGGATCCATTTTTAAATTTTAATTTTAGGAGTGCTCAGTTTTGATACAGACAAAACATGACACCAGACAGCACTACATACACATAACACAAAATCAAAGGCCTTGAAACTTTATAGGTGAATCTCCATTGCAATGTAACAGATGTTCAAAAACTCCAGTTGAATTAAAAAAAAAAAAAATAGAACTGATCAAAAAAATCATGAGCTCAAAAAAAAAAAATGTAGAATTCAAAAAAAAAAAAAAAAAAAAAAAACAAGAGTCCTGGAAAAATGATATGGCCATTAATTACTTTAGTAAAGCACCATAAAATTTACTTTTGCTGGAGTTCAGGTAAGACTTTTTGCTCTTTTTTTTTCTTTTTTGAAGTTTGACACCGGCCTCCTACTGAGCCTTCAGACTTTCTCTATTTACATTTCAATGTAAGCCTTGACTGAGATCTGGATCTGAAAGGGGCCAAAATGTTCTAGCAGAAACTTGATGCCTAGGGCATTTTAACCCTTATTCCTGGTTAGTAATCAATTCAGGTTTAGACACAGAAAATTGTGAAACAATTATCTCCCAATACTTGTGGAGACTGGGGCTACTATATCATACTCCTTACTAGGACATGCCACTGATGGTTGGGCTGGTTACTCCCTCCACACTAGCATATGTGGGACCTCATGGCAGGAGGACTAGGTGGGCTGGGCTGGGGAATGGAAGCAGAAACAGCTGAGTTGAAGTTGGAGGAGGAGGAGGAATTAAGAGGGGGAGAATAAGGAGGTGTTCGAGTTTGCAGGAAGAGCAGAGAAGCGCAAGAAAGAAGAGACTTGAAGTTAAGGAATCCCTTTCCATCTGCCTGCTCACTTGCGGAAGCTGTGTGCCAATATCTTTGGTATCCACAATCCACCTTCCCATGGAGCAATCTTTCATCCCTGCACAGGCCAATTTGTGATCGGTAGTCATTCCTTCCCAAACTAACATTTTACCATTTACCAAGAAGGCCATACAGGGAGCGGGGAGGTTTGAGTCTGTGAGTTCTTGCCCAGTATCATAAAATGGCCACAGGGAAGATTTCCCGCCATCCAGAATGAGGAGGGTGAGGGCTTTCATTGGAGTCTGGTGTGGCCCCAGAATACAAGATGGCAACAATGAGCCTCCCCGGGGCGGTAGTGGGCCCTCCCTATGTGTAGAGGCAGGCTGCCCTTGTGGTTCCTCAACCTTGGGAGGAGTGGATGGAGATGGATTAGGCTCCTCATTAAAGGTCTCCCAATGTTGTTTACTATGTGGCAAGTTTCTGGAAGGAGATGCAATGGGAGGAGCCGGTGGTTCTTTAGGCGGCGGCTCTTTGGGGAGAAACTTGGAGCCCCCTTTGGGAGGTCCTGGAGAGAAGCAGGCCTTAAGGGCGGATAATGTAGGGCAGACTCCCAATGGGGGACCCTCCCCTAAATTGATTTCCCTCTTCTTAACAAGTTGTTCTACACGATCCCATGTGGACCAGTCAAAAAGATTAGCGACAGGAAGCCAAGGGGCCACCCAAGTAAAGGTGTCCCAGGTTTTTTCCACCTGTGTATCAGACCACTCAAGGCCCCTACACTTCAGCATGAGTCCGAGCTGAGAGCGCAGGGTCACCATGTGTGGTGTGTGGTTGCCCCATCTTTTCAGGGATGCCTAACCTCAGAACTCACTTAGCCCCATCTGCTGGTACTTTCGGTTTCAAAACTGCCTCTTCGCTTTGGCTGCGGTTCAGCCTTGAGGGGCCCGACGTTGGGCGCCAGATGTCAGGGTCTTAAGACCCCTGCTCTTCTCAACCAGCGACATGGGGAAGGGGACACTCCCCTACAAGGTCAGACCGGGATAGGGAGGGCTGACTGACTGTCCGCTCCCAGCCCTCCAGGCGGAGGACAATCAGACGCCAGGGAGACCCGTCACAGCAGGAACTCATTTATTGAGGAAATTGCACAGCTTTTATGTAGGGTGGGGGCTAGGCGGGAACCAATCAGCTTAAAGGTCAGCAAGGGGGGGGGGGGTTCATGCAGGCGAGAGTCCCATTGGACTACATGGCAAGCACGAGCTGATCACATTCACGGAACTGTTGTTAACCAATCCCTGATGGTGGTCCTATTCATTGTCATTAACTATTGAAACCGCCTTTGAAGCCTTGATCTTGCTCACCCACCAGGGAGTAAGGAGTCAGCCTGAGTTAGTTAACGTGTCATTAGTCCCAACAATTGGGGTGAGATGGAATCTTAGGATAGTTTTGATTTGCATTTCTTTTATTACTAGAGAGGTTGAATATTTTTTCATATCTGTTCATTGCTTGTAGATCTTCATCTGTAAAGTGTCTGTTCATTTCCTTAGCCCATTTGTTGATTGGGTTATTTGTATTCTTCGTGCAGAGTTTTTTGAGTTCTTTATATATGCTGGAAATTAGTGCTTTATCTGAAGTATGAGTGGCAAAGATTTTATCCCACTCTGTAGGCTCTCTCTTCACATTGCTGATAGTGTCCTTTGCTGAGAGAAAAGTTTTTAGTTTGAATCTATCCCAGTTATTTATTCTTGCTTTTATTTCTTGTGCTATGGGAGTCCTGTTAAGGAAGTCTGATCCTAAGCCGACATGTTGAAGATTTGGACCTACTTTCTCTTCTATAAGGTGCAGGGTCTCTGCTCTGATTCGAAGGTCCTTGATCCATTTTGAGTTGATTTTTGTGCAGGGTGAGAGATAGGGTTTTAGTCTCATTCTGCTGCATATGAATTTCCAGTTTTCCCAGCACCATTTGTTGAGGAAGCTATCTTTTCTCCATTGCATATTTTTGGCCCCTTTGTCTAGTATGAGAAAATTGTATTTATTTGGGTTTGTGTCTGTGTCCCTATTCTGTACAATTGATATTCCTTTCTATTTTGGTGCCAATACCATGCCGTTTTTGTTACTATTGCTTTGTAGTATAGTTGAAGTTCTGGTATTGCGATACCCCCTGTTACATTCTTCCTGCTAAGGATTGCTTTAGCTATTCTGGGTTTCTTGTTCTTACAGATGAATTTCATGATTGCTTGCTCTATTTCTGTAAGGTACATCATTGGGATTTTAATTGGAATTGCATTGAATCTGTATAGCACTTTTGGTAGTATGGCCATTTTGACAATATTAATTCTGCCTATCCAAGAACATGGGAGATCTTTCCATCTCCTAAGGTCTTCCTTAATTTCTTTCTTCAGTGATTTGTAGTTTTCATTGTAGAGAACTTTTACCGCTTTGGTTAGATTGATGCCCAAGTTTTTTTTTTTTTTTTCTTTTTTGAGGCTATTGCAAATGGAATTGTTTTCCTCATTTCCCTTTCAGCTGTTTCATCGCTTGCATATAAAAATGCTGTAGATTTATGCGTGTTGATTTTATAGCCTGCTATTTTGCTGAATTCATTGATGAGGTCTAGAAGTTTTCTGGAGGAGTTTTTTTGGATCCTCTAAATATAGAATCATGTCATCCGCAAATAGTGACAGCTTAAGTTCCTCTTTTCTATTAATATCCCTTTAATTTCTTTCGTCTGCCTAATTGCTCTGGCTAGAGTTTCAAAGACAATGTTGAATAGAAGTGGTGAAAGAGGACATGCCTGTCTTGTTCCGTTTTTAAAGGGAATGGTTTCAGTTTTTCTCCATTAAGAAGGATGTTGGCCATGGGCTTAGCATAAATAACCTTTACAATGTTGAGGTATGTTCCTACTATCCCTATTTTTCTATTGTTTTGAGCATGAAGGGGTACTGTATTTTGTCAAATGCTTTTTCTGTGTCAATTGAAATAACCATATGATTCTTATCCTTAAGTCTATTGACATGATTGATTACGTTTATTGATTTATGAATGTTGAACCATCCTTGTATTCCAGGAATGAACCCCACTTGATCATGGTGCACAATTTTCGTAAAATGTTTTTGGATACAGTTTGCCAATATTTTGTTAAGGATCTCTGCATCTAATTCATCAAGGATATTGGTCTAAAATTTTCTTTCCTTGATTTGTCTTTTCCTGGATTGGGTATGAGAGTGATATTAGTTTCATAGAATGAGTTTGGTAGGGTACCCTCCTTTTCTATTTCCTGGAATACTTTGAGAAGTATTGGAATGAGTTCTTCTATGAAGGTCTTGTAGAACTCAGCTGAGAATCTGTCTGGTCCTGGGCTTTTCTTAGATGGTAGATTTTTTTAAAAATTATTTTTATTGTAAACAAATGGGATACATGTTGTTTCTGTTTGTACATGGAGTAACAGCATACCATTTGCATATTCATAAATTTACATAGAGTAATGATGTTTGATACATTCCATTATTTTTTCCTTCCCCCCACCCCTCCCACCTCTCTTTTCCCTCTATACAGTCCCTCCTTCCTCCATTCTTTTTTTTAATTTATTTTTATTGTAAATAAATGGGATACATATTGTTTCTGTTTGTACATGGAGTAACAGCATACCATTTGCATATTCATAAATTTACATAGAGTAATGATGTTTGATTCATTCCATTATTTTTTCCTACCCTCCCACCCCTCCCACCTCTCCTTTCCCTATATACAGTCCCTCCTTCCTCCATTCTTGTCCCACTCCCACCCCCCATTAAGTGTCATCATCTGCTTATCAGTGAGATCATTCCTCTTTTGGATTTTTGAGATTGGCTTATCTCACTTAGCATGATATTCTCCAATTTCATCCATTTGCCTGCAAATGCCATAATGTTATTATTCTTTATGGCTGAGTAATATTCCATTGTATATATATACCACAGTTTCTTTATTCATTCATCAATTGAAGGGCATCTAGGTTGGTTCCATAGTCTGGCTATTGTGAATTGAGCTGCTATGAACATTGATGTGGCTGTATCTCTGTAGTGTGATGATTTTAAGACCTTTGGGTATAGGCCAAGGAGTGGGATAGATGGGTCAAATGGTAGGTCCATTCCAAGTTTTCTAAGACACTGCTTTCCAGAGTGGCTGCACTAATTTGCAACCCCACCAGCAATGTATGAGTGTACCTTTTTCCCCACATCCTCGCCAACACCTATTGTTGCTTGTGTTCTTGATAATCGCCATTCTAATTGGGGTGAGATGGAATCTTAGTGTAGTTTTGATTTGCATTTCTCTTATTACTAGAGATGTTGAACATTTTTTCATATATCTGTTGATTGCTTGTACATCTTCTTCTGTGAAGTGTCTGCTCATTTCCTTAGCCCATTTGTTGATTGGGTTATTTGTATTCTTAGTGTAGAGTTTTTTGAGTTCTTTATATAGTCTGGAAATTAGTGCTCTATCTGAAGTATGAGTGGCAAAGATATTCTCCCACTCTGTGGGCTCTCTCTTCGCATTGCTGATAGTTTCCTTTGCTGAGAGAAAGCTATTTAGTTTGAATCTATCCCAGTTATTGATTCTTGCTTTTATTTCTTGTGCTATGGGAGTCCTGTTAAGGAAGTCTCATCCTAAGCCAACAAGGTGAAGATTTGGACCTACTTTTTCTTCTATAAGATGCAGGGTCTCTGGTCTGATTTCAAGGTCCTTGATCCATTGTGAGTTGAGTTTTGTGCAGGGTGAGAGATAGGGGTTTAGTTTCATTCTGTTGCATATGGATTTCCAGTTTTCCCAGCACCATTTGTTGAACAGGCTATCTTTTCTCCATTGCATATTTTTGGCACCTTTAGTCTGTGGATATCTTTTTCTATGAGATAAGTCTCTTGCAGGCTGCATATTGTTGGGTCCTTTTTAATCCATTCTGCCAGTCTGTGTCTTTTGATTGAGGAGTTTAGGCCATTAATGTTCAGAGTTATTATTGAGAAATGATTTGTATTCCAAGTCATTTGGCTTATTTTTGGTTTTTAAGTCAGCTTGGTTTCTCCTTTGAATGGTTTTTCTCTAAGGTAGTTCCTCCCTTTGCTGACCTACATAGTTGTTTTTCATTTCCTCCTCATGGAATATTTTGTTGAGAACATTCTGTAGTGCAGGCTTTCTATTTGTAAATTCTTTTAACTTTTGTTTATCATGGAAGGATTTTATTTCATCTTCAAATCTGAAGGTTAGTTTTGCTGCGTATAAGATTCTTGGTTGGCAACCATGTTCTTTCAGAGCTTGAAATATGTTGTTCCAGGCCCTTCTAGCTTTTAGAGATTGGGTTGAGAAGTCTGTTGTTATCCGTATTGGTCTCCCCCTATATGTAATCTGATGGTTTTCTCTTGCAGCCTTCAAAATCCTATCTTTATTTTGTATGTTAGGCATTTTCATTATAATGTGCCTTGGTGTGGATCTGTTGCGATTCTGTGCATTTGGTGTTCTGTAAGCCTCTTGTATTTGATTTTCCATTTCATTCTTCAGGTTTGGGAAATTTTCTGATATTATTTCATTGAATAGGTTGTTCATTCCTTTGGTTTGTATCTCTGTGCCTTCCTCAATCCCAATAATTCTTAAATTTGGTCTTTTCATGATGTCCCATAGTTCTTGGAGATTCTGTTCATGATTTCTTACCATCTTCTCTGTTTGGGCGACTCTATATTCAAGATTAAATATTTTGTCTTCATTGTCTGAGGTTCTGTCTTCCAAGTGGTCTAGTCTGTTGGTGATGCTTTCCATTGAGTTTTTATTTGGTTTATTGTCTCCTTCATTTCAAGGATTTCCGTTTGTTTTTTTTTTTTTGAGAATCTCTATCTCTTTGTTGAAATGATCTTTTGCTTCCTGCAGGTGCTCTTTCAGCTTATTGGTATTATCATTCATTGCCTGCATTTGCTCTCTTATCTCATCCTTTGCTTCACGAATCATCTTAATCATGTATAATCTGAAGTCCTTTTCTGACATTTCTTCTAACATACTGTCATTGGATTTTATTACTATAGAATCTAGGTTTGTTTGGCTCATTTTCTTCCCTTGTTTTTTCATGTTGTTCATGTATCCTCTCCTCTAGCAGTGCAGATCTGTGGTATTGCAGATTTCCCCCTATAGGCTTATAGTGGCCCTATAGGTTTCCAAAACCCTTTCTTTAACGGGAGATCAATATTAGCAGTGCCCAAATCAGACACTATGCAATCCTAGACCAAATAGCCCCTATGGGGACAATTCCAAAATTGTCATAATAAGCAAAATGAGTTCAAATGTTATCTTCAGTAAAACAAACAGGTTTGCAGTAAGGTCTGCAGTTTCTAATGGAGGACAAAGAGGATGCAGAGGGATGTAGAATCTGGCTGTTAATGGGATAAGAAAAGAATATACAGAAGTTCTAGAAAATAGGAAGGGTGAGAGTGTAATCAAAAGAAATTGGATGTTAGCATGCAAAAAAGGGAGAAAGAGACTCTGCGGGAACAGGTAAACAGAAGAAAAAGAAAGCAAGAAAGTAAAGAAATAAAAACTTAATTTTTTTAAAAGGAGAAAAAAGAAAATCTACTGTATAACAGTCATATACTGATGAAACCTCCCAGTGTTCAGTAGCCTGATGCATGAGAGGTACCTGACAATGAGCTTCAAGCCTCCAGCAGGTGTCTCAGGATGGGATTTGCCCCACCCGAAGATTGGAGCTACGGCTTCCAGGATTATCCAAGATGGCTGCTCTGGCTTTCAAATGTGTTGGCAAATGGGGAGCTGCAGCTCAGGGGTGGACGTGGTCAGCTGGAGGTCCTGGAGACAGGACGCAGTTGGTCCGGCAGGGGTCCTGGGGGTCCAGTGTGTTTGGTGTAGTTTTGGGATCCTGGAGGCCGGGTGCAATCAGTTGGTCTGGGTTCCCGGTGATAGGGCTCAGTCAGTTGGTCTGGGGATCCTGGCAGCAGGGAGCAGTCAGTTGATGTGAGGTCCCCAGAGGCAGGGAGTGGTCAGTTGGGCTGAGGGATCCTGGAGATGGGGCTCAGTCAGTCCGACCAGGAGTCCTATGGGTCCTGGCTGTTGTCTCAAAATGGCGGCAGCCACGTGTAATCAAACCTGCAGTACTGTGACAGTGAACTTCCAGGTGACAGCAGGCAGCTGGTACTCCACTGGCGGTCTGCAGTCAGTCTGCTGGCAGCTGTCAGACGATCGGGAGGTGAACTTCAAGCATTGGGTGATTGATAGGGGTAAGGTAAGCAACGGACAGGCGAGAGGCAGGCAGATGGTGGATGATAGACGCCTGACAGTGAGCAGTCTGCTCTCAAAAAAGGTGTTGATATGCTTGCAGATTGCAGGTCATCACAGCAGACAAATGGGGTAAACAAAAGGGGATCGATAAGCAGCAAAAACTGCCACACCGAGAAACAGATATCCTCTGCTTGAATCCGGCGTTATGGAGCGACAAGGAACGCAGCCTCCCTCTAGTCCGCCATCTTGGATCCAGAGTTATTAATGAGATATGATTTGTATTCCCAGTCATTTGGGCTTATTTTTGGTTTTTAACTTGACTTGGTTTCTCCTTTGAGTGGTTTTTCTCTAAGATAGTTCCTCCCTTTGCTGACCTACATAGTTGTTTTTCATTTCCTCCTCATGGAATATTTTATTGAGAACATTCTGTAGTGCAGGCTTTCTATTTGTAAATTCTTTTAACTTTTGTTTATCATGGAAGGATTTTATTTCATCTTCAAATCTGAAGGTTAGTTTTGCTGCGTATAGGATTCTTGGTTGGAAACTATGTTCTTTCAGAGTTTGAAATATGTTGTTCCAGGCCTTTCTAGCTTTTAGAGTCTGGGCTGAGAAATCTGCTGATACCTGTATTGCTGTCCCCCTATACGTAATCTGATGGTTTTCTCTTGCAGCCTTCAAAATCCTATCTTTATTTTGTATGTTAGGCATTTTTATTATAACGTGCCTTGGTGTGGATCTGTTGTGATTTTGTGCATTTGGTGTTCTGTAAGCCTCTTGTATTTGATTTTCCATTTCATTCTTCAGGATTGGGACATTTTCTGATATTATTTCATTGAATAGGTTGTTCATTCCTTTGATTTGTATCTCTGTGCATTCCTCAACCCTGATAATTCTTAAATTTGGCCTTTTCATGATATCCCATAGTTCTTGGAGATTCTGTTCATGATTTCTTACCATCTTCTCTGTTTTGACAACTTTATTTTCAAGATTAAATATTTTGTCTTCATTGTCTAAGGTTCTGTCTTCCAAGTGGTCTAGTCTGTTGGTGATGCTTTCCATTGAGTTTTTTATTTGGTTTATTTTTTCCTTCATTTCAAGAATTTCCATTTTTTTTTTTTTTTTTGTGAATCTCTGTCTCTTTGCTGAAATGATCTTTTGCTTCCTGCAGTTGCTCTTTCAACTGCTTATTGGTATGGATTGGTATGATCATTCATTGCCTGCATTTGCTCTCTTATCTCATCCTTTGCTTCATGAATCATCTTAATCATGTATAATCTGAAGTCCTTTTCTGACATTTCTTCTAACATATTGTCATTGAATTCTATTACTATAGAATCTAGATTTATTTGGATCATTTTCTTCCCTTTTTTTTTTCATGTTGTGCATGTATCTTCCCCTCTAGCAGTGAAGATCTGCAGTACTGCAGTTTTCCCCCTATAGGGTTATAGTGACCCTATAGGTTTCCAAAACCTTTTCTTTAAGTGGGAGATCAGCAGTGTCCAGTTCAGACAGTATGCAACCCTAGACCAAATAGCCCCTAAGAGGACATTAACAATATTGTCATAATAAACAGAATGAGTTCAATTATTATCTTCAGTATAACAAACAGATTTACAATAAGTTCTGCAGTTTCTAATGGAGGACAAAGAGGATGCAGAGGGGTGTAGGATGTAGCTGTTAATGGGATAAGAAAAGAATATATAGAAGTTCTAGATAATAGAAAAAGTGAGAGTGTAATCAAAAGAAGTTGGTTGTTAGCATGCAAAAAGGGAGAAAGAGACTCTGAGGGAGCAGGTAAAGGAAAGGAAAAGAGAGCCAGAAAAGTAAAGAAATAAAAATTTAAAATTTTTCAACAAGAAGAAAAAGGAACATCTATACTATAACAGTCATATAGTATTCAAACCTCTCAGTCTTCAGTAGCCTGAAATGAGAGGTACATGACAATGAACTTCAAGTCTCCAGGAGGCATCTCAGGATGGGATTTGCCCCACTTAAAGATCAGAGCTATAGCTTCCAGGATTATCCAAGAAAGCCACTCTGGCTTCCAAATGTGTTGGCAAATGGGGAGCTGCAGTATGGGGTGTGGGCATGGTCAGCTGGAGGTCCTGGAGGTGGGGTGTGGTCAGTCTGGTTGCAGAATCCTGGAGGTGGGGTGCAGTCATTCTTGGGGGTCCTGGTGCTGGGGAGTCCTCAGTCTGTATGAAGGCACCAGAGGCAGGGAGTGATCGGTCAGCCTGAGGGATCCTGGAGATGGGGCTCAGTCAGTCCAGCCAGGGGTCCTACAGGGCTGGGCTATTGTCTCAAAATGGCGACAGCCATGTGTAACCAAACCTGCAGGTACTGTGACGGTGAATTTCCAGGCAACAGCAGACAGCTGGCACTCCACTGGTGGTCTGTAGTCAATTTGCTGACTGCTGTCAGACGATCAGGTGGTGAACCTGTGGTGGTGGATGTTGGATAGGTGAAAGGTAGGTGAATGACAGGCAAGAGGCATGCAAATGACAGATGATAGGCACCTGACAGTGAACAATCTGCACTCAAAAGGCATCAATATGCTGACTTTGATTTATTACTAAGGTTTAATTTCATCCTGCTTCTCATTTGCTTAACTACTATTCCAAGGAGTCTGTTTGTGGGCTCTGTGGTTTGTTTCTTATTTCCTCTCTATAAAGTATTTCTTCAAGTATTTTTGGTAGTACTGGCTTAAATTCTTTTAATTTCTGCTTCTCTTGAAATTTTTTTGTTCATAGATCCTGAAGGATAATTTAGCTGGACAAGCAATTTTGTTTGAGAGTTATTTTCTTTCAGTGTTTGAAAAACAGTTGTCCTGTATTTAAAAGTTTATGCTAAGAAATAGGACGAAATTCTAATTGATTTGCCCCTAAATATGACCTGACATTTTTGTCTTGAGGATTTTTAAATGTTGTGCTTGTTCTGTATATGAGGCATTTTAATTTCAATGTATCATTGAGAGGTTCTTTTTGATCTTGCCTATTTGGGGTTCTGGATGCATACTGTCCATCTCATTCTCAAGATTTGGGAAGTTTACTTTTATTATTTCCCTGAAGAATTTACCTATGCCATTAGCCTGCATCATAAGCCTCTTTATTTCCAATTATTCTTAAATTTGTTCTCCTAATGCTGTCCCAGAGTTCTTGTATAGTCTGATTATGGTAACTTATTTTCTTTTCTTCAATACTGTCTGAATGTTGAAGGCCAAACACTTTGTCTTCCAGCTCTGAGATTCTGTCTTCACCGTTATCTCCTCTATTAGAAAGACCTTATCTTTTGTCTCATTAAATTATGTTTTAATAAATATAATAATTAATATTTTGTTATCAAAAATAAAAAATTCAGAAATGTATTCAGGGCCCAAAAGATACTGAAATATATTCTGCATATTTTATTGTTTTCACCATCTTGCTTATTATAATCTAGTTAGTGAATGTTCAAAGAACATAAAATCAAAGAGAAAAAAAGCACCAATTATTTGTACTTTGTCACATCTAGGTCTACAGGAATGTGTATTCCAAAGTGTGAGCATTTGTGAAGATATAATTTACAAATCCTGACCAGTATTTCAAAACCTTACCAATTGTAAGCTTTACATTAATTGTTTTCACCTCAAAATCCACAAACAATCACATGTTGCACAATGATGGACGATTTTCAAAGCATCTTTGTTTGCAGTTTGTATTGTGAATTTGGGTTGAAAGGGGTTTATTTCTGAGTAACATAACCAACTATACGTTTAGATTTCTAACTCTTGCAGGTAGCAAGGGCACCAGCAGCTGTTACACATCAAGGGCCTGTTTACTGTAATCACCTCTTGACTTTTCTGTGATTCTCAGGATGAAGAATTGCAGAGTGGAACAGAAAGTATGACTAAAGCAGATGCTTTCTTTCACTAACAAAAAGACAAGTAAATTATTTGTCCCAAGTTAGTTTTAATCTTATATTTTTGGAGATCTCAGTGCCAAGTATTATTCCAGAACCTCCACTTGCAAGTATGTAATTAGCAGTTCTAAGTTATTCTCTGTAATAAGATTTACCTTTGGTTTCCTGGTACTTAATTACAGTGTGTCTTGATGTGGGTACTTTGCTAGTATCCTGCTTGGAGATCTCTAAACTTCTTGGGAAATTCTCAGTCAAAATGTTTTTTTTTTTTCTGCTTTATTTTCTGTCTGTTTTCCTGTAGTATTCTAATTACAAATATGTTACACCATTTGATATTGTCACACAGATCTTTGATGCATTGCCTTTTTTTCTTTCCCTTATTTGTTTGTTTGTTTGTTTTTTCCTTTCTCCCTTCCCTTTCTCTTTCCTCCTCTTCCTCCTTCTCCTTCTCCTCCTTCTTCTTCTTCATCCCTCTCGCTTCCTTCTTTCTTTCTTTCTTTCTTTCTTTCCCTTCTTTCCCTTCTTTCCATTCTCCCCTTCTTTCATTCTGGGGAATGAATGCAGGCACACACTCTACAACTGAGTCACATCCCATTTCTTTTTATTTTTTGATACAGGATCTTGGTAATTTGTTCGTTCTGGCCTTGAATTTACAATCTTTCTGTTTCAGCCTCCTAAGTCACTGGGGATTATAGGCATGCACCACCATACCCAGTTCTGTTTATATATATATATATATATATATTTTAGTTTGAGTAATTCCTATTGACCTATCTTCAAGTTCACTGAAATTTTTCCTCAGTCATTATCTACTGTTGAGCTAATTTTAAAGGCATTCTTTATTTCTATTTATGTCTTCTCTATTTCTAAGTATTGCTATTTGATTCTTTCTTATTCTTTCCATATCTCTGCTAAAGTTTCCCAAATGCTAAAGTTTCACACACTATTTATTTATTTATTTATTTTTCACATAAGGGAGTTTATTAAGCAAACAGTGTCTTTCTGCAGGGTAAGAGAGAAAATTAGAGGAAAAGAGAAAGGAAAGAGAAAGGACATGCACAAGAAAGAGTGTGAGAGGCTCTTTCCATGGGGCAATCCAAGATGGGGGACTAGAGGGTGACTGCATCTCCAGTCATTCCAGAACCCAGGATTCAAGAAAGAGAGGCATTGAGAGGCTCAGACTAAAATAGAGCCAGGGGGTGAGTCTCCCCCACTGGGTGACACTTGGCCTGGGTGGCAGGCCCGGATAGGAGCAGCTTATCAGAGCAGGGCAGGGCAGTTAGAGTCTTCCCCAGGTAGCCCTGTTCACTCTGGCGGTGGGCTCCGCCCACATGGCCAGCTTCTCCAACTTCTCGGAGCAGGCCCCCCAGTGAGAGCCTTTCTGTGCAGAACCAGCTCCAAGTCCCAGAGCCAGTGCGGTGAACTCCGGCCCGCAGGCAGCTTCAGGGACAAGGACGGGGCAGCCAGGGACTTCCCCAAGCAGCCAGGCTCCCTCCAGCGGGAGGCACTTTTCAAGGCTAGTTTCTCAGAGCAGACCACCCAGTGAGAGCCTTTCTACACAGAGCCAGCCACAAGTCCCCGAGCCAGCAGAGAGCTGCGACTTGCCGACAGCCTCTGGGACCAGGGCAGGGAAGCCAGAGACTTCTCCAGGCGGCTCTGCCCACTCCAGTCACAGGTTCTTTCCGTGGGGGGGATCCAAGATGGTGGAATAGAGGGTGACTGCATCTCCTGTCACTCCAGAACCCAGGATTCAAGAAGGGGAGGCATTGAGAGACTTGGACTAAAATAGAGCAACAGGGTGAGTCTCCCCCACCAGGTGAAGCTCGGCCTGGGCGGCAGGCCTGCAAAGGGGCAGCTTATCAGAGCAGGGCAAGGAAGCTAGAGTCTTCCCCAGGTAGCCCTGCTCACTCTGGCGGTGGGTTCCTCCCACACGGCCAGCTTCTCGGAGCAGGACCCCCAGTGAGAGCCTTTCCGCACACTGCCAGCTCCAAGTCCCAGAGCCAGTAGCGGGCTAGGGACAGCTTTCTTCGGAAGCACTGCATTATCAAGTTACTCCAAGACTTCAGGCTACTGAAGGCTGGGAGGTGATACACTGGAAATCTACAGGGACACTATAAGTCAATAGAGGAAATCTGCAATATCTCAGAGTCTCACTGATATCTGACCAATATGAGAAACAAGGGAAGAAAATGTCCCAAACAAACCTAGATACTATATCAATAAAACCCAATGACAGCACAGCAGAAGAAATGTCAGAAAGGGAGTTCAGAATGTACATAATCAAAATAATCAGGGAAGCAAATGAGGAGATGAAAGAGCAAATGCAGGCATTGAAGGAGGAGATGAAAGAGCAAATGCAGGCATTAAATGATCGCACCAATCAACAGTTAAAAGAGCAAATACAGGAAGCAAGAGATCATTTCAATGAAGAGTTAGAGATACTGAAAAAAAAACAAACAAACAGAAATCCTTGAAATGAAGGAAACAATCAACCAAGTTAAAAACTCCATAGAAAGCATAACCAATAGGATAGAACACCTGGAAGACAGAACCACAGACATTGAAGAAAAAATATTTAATCTTGAAAACAAAGTTGACCAAACAGAAAAGATGGTAAGAAATCATGAACAGAATCTACAAGAATTATGGGATATCATGAAAAGGCCAAATTTAAGAATTATTGGGATTGAGGAAGGCTTAGAGAAACAAACCAAAGGAATGAACAACCTAGTCAATGAAATAATATCAGAAAATTTCCCAAATCTGAAGAATGAAATGGAAAACCAGGTACAAGAGGCTTACAGGACTCCATATATACAAAATTACAACAGACCCACACCAAGGCACATTATTATGAAAATACCTAATATACAAAATAAAGACAGAATATTAAAAGCTGTGAGAGAAAACAACCAAATTACATTCAGGGGGAAACCAATAAGAATATCAGTAGATTTTTCAATCCAGACCCTAAAAGCTAGAAGGACCTGGAACAACATTTACCAAGCCCTGAAAGAAAACAGATGCCAACCAAGAATCTTATACCCAGCAAAACTTACTTTCAGATTTGACGATGAAATAAGATCCCTCCATGATAAACAAAAGCTAAAGGAATTTACAAAAAGAAAGCCAGCATTACAGAACATTCTCAGCAAAATATTCCATGAGGAACAGATGAAAAACAACGATGCAAATCAGCAATGGAGGAACTAGCCTAAAGGAATAGCCAAATAAAGGAGAAACCAAATCATGTCAATAAACAAAAATGAGTCAAATGAATGGGAATACAAATCATATCACAATAATAACCCTGAATGTTAATGGCCTGAATTCATCAATCAAAAGACATAGACTGGCAGATTGAATTAAAAAGAAAAATCCAACAGTATGCTGCCTGCAAGAGACTCATCCCATAGAAGGAGATACCCATAGACTAAAGGTGAAAGGATGGGAAAAAACATACCATGCACACGGACTCAGCAAAAAAGCTGGAGTTTCCATCCTCATTTCAGATAATGTGGACTTCAAGCCAAAGTTAGTCAGAAGGGATAAAGAAAGACATTACATACTGCTTAAGGGAAGCATAAATCAGCAAGACATAACAATCATAAATATCTATGCCCCGAACATTGGCTCATCCATGTACATCAAACAAATCCTTCTCAATTCCAGAAATCAGATAGACCACAACACAATAATACTAGGCAATTTTAACACACCTCTCTCACCACTGGACAGATCTTCCAAACAAAAATTGAACAAAGAAACCATAGATCTCAATAAAACAATCAACAATTTAGACTTAACTGACTTATATAGAATATACCATCCAACAAAGAACAAATACACTTTCTTCTCAGAAGCACATGGATCCTTATATAAAATAGACCATATTTTATGCCACAAAGCTACTGTTAGCAAATACAAGAAGATAGAGATACTACCTTGTACTCTATCAGATCATTTAGAAATAAATGACAGAATAAAAAAAGGAAACTTCTCCAATACCTGGAGATTAAATAATACACTATTATATGATGAATGGATAACAGAAGACATCAGGAGGGAAATAAAAAAATTCTTAGAAGTAAATGAGAACAAAGACACATCATATCAAAATCTCTGGGACACTATGAAAGCAGTAGTTAGAGGAAGATTTATTTCATGGGGTGCATTCAACAAAAGAAGTAGAAATCAACAAATAAATGACTTAACAATACAGCTCAAAGCCCTAGAGAAAGAAGAGCAGACCAACACCAAAAGTAGTAGAAGACAGGAAATAGTTAAAATCAGAGCCAAAATCAACGAAATTGAAACAAAGGAAACAATCAGAAAATTTAACAAAATAAATAGTTGGTTAATTGAAAAAATAAACAAAATTGATAAACCCTTAGCCACACTAACAAAGAGAAAGAGGGAGAAAACTCAAATTACTAAAATTCGGAATGAACAAGGAAATATCACAACAGACATGAGTGAAATACAAAACATAATTAGAAGCTATTTTGAAAATCTATACTCCAACAAAATAGAAAACCTCGAAGACATCAACAGGTTTTAGAGACATATGAATTACCTAAACTGAACGAGGAGGACATACACAACTTAAATAAATCAATTTCAAGCAATGAAATAGAAAAGGTCATCAAAAGCCTACTAACAAGGAAAAGTCTGGGACCAGATGGGTTCTCAGCCAAGTTCTACAAAACCTTTAAAGAAGAGCTCATTCCAATACTCCTCAAAGTATTCCATGAAATAGAACAGGAGGGAACCCTTCCAAACTCATTCTATGAAGCCAATATCACCCTGATACCTAAACCAGACAGAGACAGTTTGAGGAAAGAAAATGTCAGACCAATATCCTTAATGAACATCGACGCAAAAATTAAAAACAAAATTTTAGCAAATCATATACAAAAATATATTAAAAAGATAGTGCACCACGATCAAGTGGGTTTTATCCCAGGGATGCTAGGTTGGTTCAACATCTGGAAATCAATAAATGTCATTCACCATATCAACAGACTTAAAGTTAAGAATCACATGATTATTTTAATAGATGCAGAAAAAGCATTTGATAAAATACAGCATCCCTTCATGCTCAAAACACTAGAAAAAATTGGGGTAGTGGGAACATTCTTAAACATTGTAAAGGCCATCTACGCTAAGCCCATGACCAATATCATTCTAAATGGTGAAAAACTGAAAGCATTCCCCCTAAAAACTGGAACAAGGCAGGGATGCCCTCTTTCACCACTTCTATTCAACATCGTCCTTGAGACTCTAGCCAGAGCAATTAGACAAACCAAAGAAATTAAAGGGATACAAATTGGAAAAGAACAACTCAAACTATCCCTGTTCACTGATGACATGATTATATATTTAGAGGAACCTGGAAATTCCACCAGAAAACTTTTAGAACTCATAAGTGAATTCAGTAAAGTAGCAGGTTACAAGATCAATGCTCATAAATCCAATGCATTTTTATACGTTTTTATAAATAAGTGATGAATTTTCAGAAAGAGAAGTTAGGAAAACCACCCCATTCACAATAGCCACGAAAAAAATAAAATACTTGGGAATCAATCTCACAAAAGAGGTGAAATACCTCTACAATGAGAACTACAGAACTGTAAAGAAAGAAATTAAAGAAAACCTTAGAAGAAGGAGAGATCTCCCATGTTCTTGGATAGGAAGAATTAATATTGTCAAAATGGCCATACTACCTAAAGTGCTATAAAGATTCAATGCAATTCCAATTAAAATCCCAATGATGTACCTTACAGAAATTCATCTGGAAGAATAAAAAACCCAGAATAGCTAAAGCAAACCTCAGTAGAAAGAGCGAAGCAGGGGTATCCGCCATACCAGATCTTCAACTCTATTACAAACAATAGTAACAAAAACGACATGGTATTGGTACCAAAATAGACAGGTAGATCAATGGTACAGAATAGAGGACACGGACACAAACCCAAATAAATACAATTTTCTCATACTAGACAAAGGGACCAAAAATATGCAATGGAGAAAAGATAGCCTCTTCAACAAATGGTGCTGGGAAAACTGGAAATTCATATGCAGCAGAATGAAATTAAACCCCTATCACTCACCCTGCACAAAACTCAACTCAAAATGGATCAAGGACCTCGGAATCAGACCAGAGACCCTGCATCTTATAGAAGAAAAAGTAGATCCAAATCTTCAACTTTTCAGCTTAGGATCAGACTTCCTTAACAGGACTCCCATAGCACAAAAAATAAAGCAAGAATCAATAACTGGGATAGATTCAAACTAAAAAGCTTTCTCTCAGCAATGGAAACTATCAGTAATGTGAAGAGAGAGCCTACAGAGTGGGAGAATATCTTTGCCACTCATACTTCAGATAGAGCACTAATTTTCAGAATTTATAAAGAACTCAAAAAACTCTACACCAAGAATACAAATAATCCAATCAACAAATGGGCTAAGGAAATGAACAGACACCTCACAGAAGAAGATCTACAAGCAATCAACAGATATATGAAAAAATGTTCAACCTCTCTAGTAATAAGAGAAATGCAAATCAAAACTACACTACAATTCCATCTCACCCCCATTAGAATGGCGATTATCAAGAACACAAGCAACAATAGGTGTTGGCGAGGATGTGGGGAAAAAGGTACACTCATACATTGCTGTTGGGGTTGCAAATTAGTGCAGCCACTCTGGAAAGCAGTGTGGAGATTTCCTCAGAAAGCTTGGAATGGAACCACCATTTGACCCAGGTATCCCACTCCTTGGCCTATACCCAAAGGACTTAAAATCAGCATACTACAGAGATACAGCCACATCAATGTTCACTGCTGCTCAATTCACAATAGCCATATTGTGGAACCAACCTAGATGCCCTTCAGTTGATAAATGGATAAAGAAACCGTGGTATATATATACAATGGAATATTACTCAGCCATGAAGAATGATAAAATTATGGTATTTGCAGGCAAATGGATGAAATTGGAGAATATCATGCTAAGTGAGATAAGCCAATCTCAAAAAACTAAAGGACGAATGATCTTGCTGATAAGTGGATGAGGACATATAATGGGGGGTGGGAGGGGTTAGTGTTAGGGTTAGGGTTAAGTTTAGGGTTAGGGATAAGGGGGTGGTAAGAATGGAGGAAGGAAGGACTGTATAGAGGGAAAAGAGGGGTGGGAGAGGTGGGGAGAAGGGAAAAACATAACAGAATGAATCAAACAACATTAGCCTATGTAAATTTATGATTACACAAATGGTATGCCTTGACTCCATGTACAAATAAACAACATGTATCCCATTTGTTTACAATTAAAAACAAAAAGAATGAAAGAGTGTGAAAACCAGGAGGAGAACGAAAGTGAGTCAGGGGGAGAGAAAGGAAGAGTTATTCATGTTTTACACAGCATATTTGTCATACTTATTTTTAAATTCTCTACTTGACAGTTCAGACATCTATTACTTGTTTAGTTCCTTGAGAGCTCATTGTTTTTTGTTTATTTGTGTGACCTGCCTTTTGTTATTGGAAGACAGAGACTATATGTAGTACAGTAGAGACTAAGGTAAATAGTTGATTTTTGGTTCTGGAAATAGGTACACCTCATCTGCTAAACCATTAGTGTGCACATGTGCAAATGCATGCAGTGAATAAATCTAGTCATGAGGTAGGTTGGGTGCGTTGTTATTGTTTCTTAAAATAAAACTGTATTTTGAGATCATTATGATTAACATGTAGAAATAATACAGAGAGATTGGATGTTTCCTTTACTAGTTTCCTCCAATGGCAACACCTTCCAGAGCTATAGTACACCATTACAACCTGAATATTAATATTGACACAGATACAGACACAGATTACAGATTTCCATCATCTCAAAGATACCTCTTATGTCCTTTTATAGCTATATTATAAAATTTTGTTTATAAAGGTATATATGAAAATTGTGTACATGTAACAAATGGATGTTATATAAATAAGACAAAATGTTCCCTGCATGTTTGTCTTATGTTTATATCTTCACAGCAGGCTGAGATCCTGCTCACAAGTTCTCTACCACCATGCTAAACTCAAGTTTTTATACATCCAATTATTTAAACACAGACCCCCCTTTATTTAGCCATTTAGAATCTGCCTACTTTGAAAATCCCTAGAAACTTCACCTAATGTCTATTAGCAAAATGAGATAAACCCAAGGACTCTAAAAGATCACAAACTACTGCTGCCTTCAGTGCTGGGTCCTAGACACTCCCTCATTCTAATGAATGACATCACCCAGAGACCTAAATCCCCTGTCCTCTGATTCCCCATTCCCCTGGGCATTCCCTAACCCTCCTTCTGTGGAATAGCCTCCATGCTGTTGCCTTCCACAGGTCTCATGCTGTAAGGGATTACAGCCTCCCCAACTGTTCCTCTCCCCCAAAGCAAACCTGTGAAAGCATTGTTCAAACAAAGCTTACTGTGTATTGATGCCCCCTTGAGGTCCTTTCTTTTCTCTTTATCCATCCTGAAATCTCTGAAACTCACTGCACACTCCAACTTCCTTCCTGTCCTTTAGGCGGGCAATCACAAATTTCTTCTTCTTAAACCCTGGCAATCACCAATCTGCTTTCCATTTTCATGTTTTGTCATTTCAGGAATGCTATATAAATGGAACCCTACAATATGTAGCCTTTTGGGATTGCTTTTTTTGTGGAGAGTGAATGAGTCCCATCAGTTGCAATACCTTCAAGTAGACATGCACTGGTTGCAGTTAAAAAATAAAAAAAGTAAGATGTGTTGTGAGCTGATCCTATGGTGTTGGCAAAAGCCAAACCTGGGAAATGCTCCTTGCCAAAAGGTGACGATGTTAACAGCCTTGACACTTGGCTCTGATGTTAACAGTTATAAGAAATTCCAGTTCAATAGGATTCCTGGGTGCAACAGGATAATAGCAGGATGTTCCTAGTACTGTAATAGTAGGATAGCTGAAAAAAATGTTTCTAGCTTGGTAACTTTTTAGTGAACAAAGATTTTTTAAAATTCATATTTATTGTAAACAAATGGGATACATCTTGTTTCTCTATTTGTGCATGAAGTAGAGGCATACTGTTTTTGTAATCATATGTTTACCTAGGATAATAGTTTTTTATTCATTCTGTTATTTTTTTCTCCCCCCCCACCCCTCCCATCCATCTTATCCCTCTATACAGTCCCTCCTTCCTCCATTCTTGGCCCCCTCCCACCCCCAAAGAAGATTCTTGACAACTCACAAACATTGAGCAATTTATAATGCCCCTGTAGTTTAATTTCCTGATTATAAGACCCTATAAAATCAACTTTCAGAGTTAGTGTGGAGTTACTGTTCCTCCATCAAAGGCAGTGTCCCACTTGGCCTCAGCTTTGCTTAAAAATGTCTTCTTTGTCTGTGTTTTTCTCCATCTCCTGTCACCCCTGCTCAGATCCTTTGTTGATGCTGCATGGGTCATGGCACCTTTTCCCTAGTTTCAAAATCAACACATTTCTTGCTTGTGCCAGGAATGCAATGTCCTGTATTCACTTTATTAGAATGTGTCTAGGAGTTGCGTTTGCAGCAAGAAACTTGAGGATGAGAGGTTGTTCTCCCAGACACAGAACAAACTGCTATTACTTACTACAAAAGGGGTGAATTCCCCAAACTCATGGTCCTCTCCTGTAACACAGCTCCTCTAGGCCCATCTGTGTCACCCCATGGAACTCAGAGTTCAGGAGGAGCTGATGTGAACATGAAGTGATTGTCATTACTTTTCTGTAAATAATTAAATCCTTTTCCTCTGAACCAAGAGTCTTGTGTCTTTTGTCAGCCTCTTCCAACTGGTAATGGGCTAACACATTAGTGAATCCATTAGCTTATACGTAGGTAAAATCCCAGCCCCTTCCACCCACCTAATTGTTCACACTTTGTACCCACAATATTGGTAAAAAGTAAAAAGTGATAAATCCTAAAGAACATTTTGATACCATGTTATAACCTTTTTGGAAAACAAATTCATAACGTGAGCATAAAATATATGGATACCATATTACTCAGTAATCCCATTTTTGAGAACCTATAATATAAAAGTGCTGCATATCCAGAATATCTATGTGTAAATATATGCGTGTGTGTGTGTGGACACACACACAGTGCTTTAAAGATTTCATCATGGTTATAACTACTCATAACACCACAAAAATCCATCAAGAGAATCCTAAAAGTTAGTGAAAAGAATGATGAGATCCTACCTAATGGTCTGAATATTTCTGTCATGAAGTTATTGCCCATCAAGGATTGTTATTGTATCATGTCCTATGAAAAGCAAGTTCCAAGAAAAAAAAATTTAATGTTAACTCATGTTTATGGGAGAAATCATCAAAACAACATATTAGTAATTCTATAAATAAGAAGGAGTGGAAATAAGGAGTCAAAATGGACTACTGACATTAATGACTTCTCTTGGGGTGGGTATCAAGGATAGAAAATAAAAGGAGAAAATAAAAAATCATTACTTTCTAAGTGGATCAACATATAAAATCATATTATAGTGAATACTATCATCTCCCCCTGAACTCTTCATTGCCCCTCAAAAGGAGCCTTCCCCTACCAACATGGCCAATCCCACGCCCTGCCACAGGCAGACCTGGTAGAGAAAGGAAGGTGGGTACAGTTGATAGGAGAACGAGGTAAGGCTGTAAAGAACAGACATTGGCACCCTCGATCCTTTCAAAAATGCTGACCTATGCTTGAGTAGCATAGGTGATACTGAATGTATCAAAACAGGAGAGGAAGAAGAGAGGCCTGGAAAGAAACTCCAGTGGATTCGCCCTGTCCCCACTCCCCTTCTTCATGCCCACTCACTTTGCCCCTCACCGTCCTCAAAGCCCCTCTTCTCCAAAGAGAGGAGCAGCCATTCCCACCGCCACACAGGAATAATTGCCTGTCTGGGGTGGGGACCTGAAACACCCCAATCCTACAGTGGGCGGACACGCAAAACCCTGCTTTATTAAGCTGGGAACTGGTCCTACAGGCAACACAGTGAAAACAGGCCGCCTTGGCCTTTCCCAAAGCCTATTAAAGGACAAACTATTCCTGAGGCAGCAGGACAGGGACTCCATGGGCCCTTACCGCATGTGCATGGCCACTGGGGCCTGAATTTTCTCAGGGTAGCACAACCGCCTCCTGCTGTGGCTGGTTGGGTGCACCAGGAGGCAGAGCTGGAGCTGCAGCTGCGACCTAGGAGGGGCGAGGTCAGCCAGTGGGGAACGAGGACACCAGCCATCAGCTAGGCTAGGATCTCAGAGCAAGGAGGGCGAGCAGCAGGAGGCTGGGGGCAAGTTACAGCATGACAGCGCTGACAGCATTGGGAGAAAGGGTTTGCGGAGAGGTGGGTAGTGTCAGAATTCCGTGTTAGGCTCAACCTCTTTTTCTGCGACCCGGTCCTGGTGGCCTCCAACTCCCAAATGGCCCCAGAGTCAGTGTAACTATACCACCAGCTGTCAGCCCTGAAGCTCCTCCAAGCATCATCCTGGTTTTGACAGCTCAGTGAATGATGATGCTCCACCCACAGTTCAAGTCACTGCTGGCAGCGCACTGCAGACTCCTGCTTGCTGGTGCTGAGGTGGGTCATAACCGAGATCCCTGGGGCAGGTCGTGTAGGGGAGGGAGGGAGGTGATGCTGTCTTCGGAGGCCCGGGTAAACTGACATTTCACAAAGGGTTGCCTCAGCGCTCAGAACGGCCTCTCCGGGTTCCTTGTGCTAAGTCTGGCTGGTCGGGTCACCACAGTAGGAAGAGGTTGTCCTGGACATTCCAGTGGATCTGGGGCCGCGGCAGTTCCGGAAGCTGCGCAAACAGCACCTACTGGTGGACGGCGCGTGGTTCTGCAAGCGCATCACAGTGCACAGTCCCAGAACCGGCATAGAGACCATGTTCCTGTGCTACCACAGGCGTCCTGAGCCTGCACGAGGGCACTAGTGAGCCAGCAGCATTGGGGAAGTGGGAGCAAGGCCTCCTCAGGAAGTGCTGGGGGCGGCGGGGTAGGATGGGATCAGGAAGGTCAGTGATGTTTAGAGAAAGGATGGACGTGGAGGCACGTGAAGTGTAGGGATTCCGGGATGCACGACATAAAACGGGAAGAAGTTATGAAGTCCCAAAGTTTTACCAAGCATAAGTGATACTGCCAGAGAGGCTGGAGAGAGACAAGTGATCTGGAGATTCTGTCTTCCACATAGGTGAGGATAAGGAGTGGGAGATGCAGCAATGAAGGAAAACAGAAAAGCAATGTAAGAGTAGAGGATATCTCTACGTTAGGGCAGCAGCAGGTAAGGGACCCATGAAATAGAGGAGGTCAGTAACTTGTGATCAGGAGACAGCTATGGAAACAAATGACAACAATGTTGGAGTGCTGCTTTGGGTGGGATAACAGGGAATTGAGTGGAGATAACAGCAGAAGGTGGGGATGAATGAGGACTGCAAATGCTGAAATTGTTACTATGGAACAAGAGAAGAGAGATAGGGACACAATTGGCAATATGGACATGGTAAGAATGGAAACATGAAATATGTGCTTCTGAGGAGCAAGTTGAGATAAGTACACGTGAGAACAGAAACAAGTTAGGTTTATATAAACTACAGGATGGTGAGGCTGGTAGACTCTTGGGACCTTTTGTTCTCAGGCAAGATAAGAGGTTGAAGGTAATATGCACAGAAATTCTTGCCATCAGAAACAGGTGTGGGTGGAGATGGAAAAGGGTAGGGTACACAAGTAGAGCTAACATGAAGTATATCATTTGGAAACAGGGGAAGGCCAGGACAGGTGAAATGAACTGACGTAATATGTGATAATGTAGGACATGTAGGAGTGGACATGACAGGAGATAATAAGTAGGGATTGGTAGGAGAATATGAATTAAAGAACAAGACAGTGTAGTAAACATGGGATATTTGCTTCAGGAAAAGTTTCACTGAGATTGGTGGAAATCAGGAATAAGGTATGAACAAAAATTGGATAAATTATGTCAGAGATAAATCAGGAGAAGGGCCAAAGAAAAAGGTGAGAGTATGCTGCAATAAAACCAAGTATGCAGATGAGAACAAACCAAGAATGGCGCTCATTGGCACAAAGTTGTGCTGTTTATCATCTCCCTAGTTTGCCTGGCAGGAGACAATGCCTTGGACATCTTCCAGAAGCATAGAGAAAAGGAACAGAAGAAAGATAGCAGACCTACCGGTGAACACCCACTCTTATACCTCCCCCAGTGTCCCATATCTTCCCAGCTCTTGTTCTATTTGTGCCCCTATTTCTTCCCTAACTCTTCTCCTTCTGCTAGTTGGAGTATCTGGAAGGAAGGGTTACCCCTGAAAATAGCTGCAGACACAGAGAATGATCTGTCCCCAGACATGAGATTCCATGAGGGGAAGAGGCTGGACTGTGAATGGATAGCAAAGACAGGGTGAGGAGAAGGTGGAATGCAGTGGAGGCTAGTGGACCCCATATCAGGAGGGATTTGGTTACTTGATGTTTCCTCTGATGCTGTCCAAGGGCTCTGGAGGTAGTTTTCAAACATGTTTACACTCTGCTGACATCCAGGACCTGCCTGGAAGACTTTTATCAGATATTTTGGGGCCAGAAGAGCACCCTGGCTGTTCAATGTTCCCCCAGGCCTCCATGACCCCTTTTGTTTTCCTAACTCATCCACTGCACTTGAGAGTCCCTCATATCTTCTTGCCAGATGAGAAGGAATTATAACTCATCATCTCAGAGAGGCCTGAAGATGAAAACATGAGGGCTAGGCAGGGTGTGATCATATGCCTGAATTCCTGGAATAGAACATGCAAGAGAGGAATATTCAGGTAACTATCCTTCCTCCCATGCTCCATCACCACCCACAGAGAAGTGCTGGCAAGAGTGCCAGTTCCTCAATGGTGGCCAACCCTATGTTGCTGAGACACTCTACTTCTCTGCCCTCCAGGCTGGTGCTTTCCCCAGGGACGGAGGAGCTTGGTGCCCAGTTGGAGAAAGAACTCCGGGTACTTCATCCCATACTCAGTTGTTATCTCCTTGGCACTGTGGCCCAGAGAGGTAGTGAAGTTGAGAAACCAAATATGTGTCAGAGGGAGGAGCACTATCTTAACCTGCTGCCTTTGGTGCAGAGTGCTATGCTAGAAAATCTAGAGAGGATAAAATATGTAGGGAAAAACATTTGATGCTGGTGAGTGTCAAATACAAATAGCAGGTGTTTGGGACATGAAGGGAAACACGTCCTGGGTATCTGGACAATGGGAGAACTTAGTATGCCTGGGGTGCACAGTAGATTGGACAGGTATGGTCCAAAACCACCTCTGCACAATGAAGGATCTGTTCCTGAGGAGCTTTCCCTCACTGGGCCTCTTGCCTCACAGTAAAATGAGATGATTTGGACTAAGTGTTCTTGATGCTTCCTCTGGTTCTGCTACTCCAGTGGCAATAGTAATGTAAGATAATGGAATGTCTTTATATTTCTTTTCCTTTGCCCTGACACTGCGGGGCAGACTTCCAGTCCTACCCACATATATGCTTCTCCTTTCCCCAGAATGGTTCCCTGTTTGAGGTTGACTTCATCATGCTGGGTGAATTTCCAAGCAGTGTGATCCAAGGAGAGAAGCAGTACCTGGCTGCTCCCCTTGTCATGCTGAAGATGGAACCCAATGGGAAGCTGCTACCTGTGGTCATCCAGGTGAGGTACCCTGAGCTTCTCACCCATAACACTGTTCTCTGTTCATCTTACCTGCTGCCCAAGGACAGAGAACCCTGACTCCTGCTTTCTTTCCATCCCCACCCTGACCTCATTCCATGAGAACTGTCTTCTTATCAAATCTCTCCTTTCTAGTTTTCAGATTGGTCACTACTCACCTGGGCATACCTCTCTGAGAATCACAATGGCCTCTCTTGGTTTTCATCCTGAAGATACTCAATCTATTTTGACCTTTGAATTCAGTGACCATCCCTTCTTTCTTAAACATCTCTTCTCCCATTTTCACTCCCATTTGCACAGCCATTGATACGTACTATTAATTTCTCACTCTCACCTTCTTTTTTCCATTCCACAACCCAAGCTTAGACACCCATCCCATTTCCCCCAAACCACTGTTAGGGCCTCTACACCAGACTCCCTGCTTCCATTTCACCCACATTCACACAGGCTATCATGACATTTACGAGGTGCCATGGCTAGTGACAGGCAATGTGGAACTATCCTAATTCCTCCTACTTCATTTTAACTTCCTCAGAGGCAACTGCTTGACTTCAGTCATTTCTGTTTCCCTCAGAATACTGAGCATGGTGTCTTGCATATGGAAAATGGTTAATGAATGCTGGATTCCTCTTTCTTCTAGCTCCAGCCTCCCACCTCCAGCTCTCCCACCCTAACACTGTTCCTGCCCTCAGATCCTCTACTTGCTTGCTCCTGGAAGAGTCTTCGGTTCAAAATTCAGATTTCCAACTGCATGAGCTCCAGTATCATTTGCTGATTACTCACCTGCTGGGTGCGGTCATTGCAGTTGCCACCATGAGGTGTATCCCAGGACTGCACCCTGTCTTCAAGGTACAGGTTCTACCATCCAGATTCCATTTTGTACCTCAGAGACAGAATATAACCAGTTATGTGGGAATTAAAAGCCTAAGTCTTCTAGATGAGACCATGACATAGATGCTTTGCACTCAACAAGCATGGTTATGATGTCACAGCACAGAGTCTTCATAGTGTCTCATGAACAGGGTCTCACTGAGTTGCTTATTGCATTGCTGTTGTTGAGGCTGGATTTGAACTCATGAACCTCCTACCTCAGCCTCCTAATAATCCATTGGGATTACAAGTGGGTGGCACCACACCCAGCTTAAATTCTTTTTATTTTGAGATAATTTTAGATGTCCGTGAGTTTAGAAATAATACAATGATACCTCCTTTGCCCTATGAAGTCAAATACTTCGCATTAATTAAGCACATATTGTAACAGTTCTCTGAAATTCTCTGGCAATGGGTCAGGAATAGAGTAGGAATATAATTTGTTAAAGCAAAGTGTTACTTCTGCCTTAGGAGATTTATCTTTTGTGTGGAAAGGCAGACAACAATTTCTGGAATTAAGACAGACAGAGAAAGAGAGGTGCTATAGTATTGATGGAGATGTTCCACCATAACTGAGGTAGTCAGATAAGCAGAAGACCAAAGGGCAAACAGTCAAAGAGAACAGCAGGAGAGCAGAGCCTGACAGGTCACTTGAACCTGCCCAAGAGTGAAGTGGATAAACAACTGCATTTTCAGGGTGGTTTCAGGAGAGAGACATGCTTTTAAGATGTGTTACTTGGGGCTGGGGCAGGAGGATTGCAAGTTCAGGTCAGATTCAGACCCTGTCTCAAACTAGAAATTAAAAGGACTGAGGATATAACTCAGTGATGAAGCACCCCAGGTTCAATCACCAGTACAAAAACAAACAAAAAAGACTGAATTGTATTTCTGCTGGGAGTTTCCACCCCAACCCTAATCTTGGCTGTAGTCATTTTGGTTTCTGGGGTTACAAAAGCAAAGTAATTACTAATATAGTTCACAGGATCTTATATTTGATGATCTTATGACAGTTGTATCACCATGTTCTGTCTAACTTGAATTATTTAAGTACATTTTTACACTTTAATCCAATTGACAAATGGGCTAAGGAAATGAATAGACACTTCACAGAAGAAGATCTACAAGCAATCAACAAACATATGGAAAAATGTTCAACATCTCTAGTAATAAGAGAAATGCAAATCAAAACCACCCTAAGATTCCATCTCACCCCAATTAGAATGGCGATTATCAAGAATACAAGCAACAACAGGTGTTGGTGAGGATGTGGGGAGAAAGGTACACTCATACATTGCTGTTGGGGTTGCAAATTAATGCAGCCACTCTGGAAAGCAGTGTGGAGATTCCTTAGAAGACTTGGAATGGACCCTCCATTTGACCCAGCTATCCCACTCCTTGGCCTATACCCAAAGGACTTAAAATCAGCATACTACAGAGATACAGCCACATCAATGTTCATAGCTGCTCAATTCACAATAGCCAGATTGTGGAACCAACCTATATGTCCTTCAATTGATGAATGGATAAAGAAACTGTGGTATATATATACAATGGAATATTACTCAGCCATAAAGAATGACAAAATTATGGCATTTGCAGGCAAATGGATGAAATTGGAGAATATCATGCTAAGTGAGATAAGCCAATCTCAAAAAAACCAAAGGTCGAATGATATCACTAATAAGTGGATAAGGACACATAATGGGGGGAGGGAGGGGTTAGTGTTAGGGTTAGAGTTAGGGTTAGGGAGGGGGGCAAGAATGGAGGAAGGAAGGACTGTATAGAGGGAAAAGAGGGGTGGTAGGGGTGGGAGGGGTGGGGGGAAGGGAAAAAATAACAATGAATCAAACAACATTAAATTATGTAAATTTAATGTAAATTTATGATTACAAAATGGTATGCCTTTACTCCATGTACAAACAGAGAAACAACATGTATCCCATTTGTTTACAATAAAAAAAACCAAAAAATTTTAAAAAAAATCCCTATTTACTAGGTTGGTCCCCTCCATTTGTCGCTACCATCAGTATAACAACCTCATCCATTGCAAACAACTGCATTGTTGTCAGGACCCACCAGAGGTGTCATTAAAGGTCACATGGGCAGGCTTTGCATTCAGATTGCCAGCATCTGAGTACTGAATCTTGACCTCAGTACTTACTCAGCTGTGTGCTTTGGGGTCCTCATCTCTGAATGGAGATAATAGGTTTAGGGTTGGGGTTGGGTTGTTAAGGCATTAAATGACAAAATGTGGTGTCAGAAAAGTGATGATTTTGTTCTGTTCTTTTGGTTAACATAATTAATTATCAGCCTCCTCCACATTACTGTTAGGGACTCTGATTTGGGTTCTTTATTCCATTATTTTGGAGTTCTTATGTTTTCTGTGATGCCAACATCCCTCCATGAATTTCCTGAAAAAACAGTATGAGGGGCCTTGATGCCTTAACACCAGGAGTATCACATCAATCTTTCCCTTGGACCAGCATCAAGCAACCCAAATGCCACAAACTGTGTGAATCTGATTTATCAATCAGGTTGTAATGAGGAAAAATCCACCTAGCATAAAAGTAAGCATATGTTAAAGACAGGTGGCCTTCATGAAGAGACATGTAGTGCCTAAATAGGATCGGGGACAGATTTGATGGTTTAAACAGGTAGCTTGATGTGGCATCTCTAATCCTTACTGAAGGATCAGACCTTAAAAAAAAAAAAAAAAAGGAGAATGATGTGTAGTTGGCGGTGTGGTTTTTTAAATGAACACATGCTTGTTTAAGGTATTATGGTGTTAAGGGTGTATTAAGTTCACAGTTATATCAAAAGTTAAGGGGCAGATTCTTTAAAAGGCAACTATGTTCAAGGTGAATATAATAAAGGCAATGATCTCAAGGACTTATGTGTGCCAGGCAGTGTTCTAAATCTGCTGCTCACTCACATGTGGAAGCAGCACTGCAGCACCTGAGATAAGACACCCTGTCATGCCCCTGGTAATCGAAGAAGAGATTGACAGAGGGTGCATTATGTTGCCCAAGTTTCAAGGTGAATATTGAAATGTGAACTCAAACCCTACTCAGTGTGGCTCCAAAGGCCAACTGTCATGGAAGTTGGAGGATATGGGAATGATCATTCTCTGAATGATCAGAGAAGCAGGAGACCAGACTGTCAAGATACCAGAAGGGACAAAAGCATCAGGAGGAGAGTAGGACACCATGCTGGGTGCCAGACCCTACAAGAAAGGAGCCAAGCATGGTGTCCATTAACCACCCCTCCAATCTCCTCCACCCCAGCTCCTGACACCTCATGTCCATGACACTATGGAAATGAATACCTGGGGCCAGATCCAGTTTGACTCAGATGAAGGAATATTTGCAAAAGTAAAGATAAAACTGAATGTGGGGTCACCTGATCATCCATCTCTTCATGACTTCTTGCCATTCTCAAGACCCCAGACCAACCTGTGCAAATGTCCTGATTCTTAAGCCCATGAGCCTTGTAAGGGACATATAGATGACTGTAAATCCGAACAACCCATTTTTGAATCCCTTATGTAATAGCCGATTATTCTGTCCCTCAATCTAGGACTCTCTCATCCTAGGCAGTGAGCACAGGTGGAGGTGGTCCTATAGATTTGGTCCGGTGGGAAATGACTCAGCTGATCTATTGCTCCTTCTGTCCTTCTGATGACCTGGATGAACAGGGCCTGCTAGGAATCCCAAATGCTCTCTAGGCTCATGTTGTCTTACAGCTCTGGGAGATCATTGCCCGGTGGGTGAGATGTAGCTAAGTAATGTGGGGGAGGGAGAAGGAGGGTGTGGTTCTGGCCTGAGATCATCATGGAGCAAAAACGAAGGACTGAATCCAAGGGAGAGATGAGGAAGAGTGAGGAGAAAGTGGGTGGAGTCTGCAAGCAAAGAGGGTAGGAGAGAGGTAGGTAATGGAGGTGAGGAGAGCTGTGAGTGGGTGAACCACAGGTTCTGGTGGCATCAGGATTATGTTAAGAAGAGTGACTAGCAACCATGGTCAGTTTAGGGAATTCCTGGAACTATTGACTTATGACTTCCTTTACACAGTTGTGTCATAACCTGGGGAATGTCCCAAAAGGCAAGTCTCCTAGGACCTGACCCAGGTATAGTCAACTGGGCAGAGGCCAGATTAGAGAAGTAGAGGTCAGAGGCTGGAGTCTTCTGCCACCAGAAAGCTCAGTTCCCTTCTCTGGTCAGGTACATGGAAGGGATAGTCTACCTCTTCTACCAGAGGGATGATGTTGTGAGGGGGAATCCTGAGCTGCAGGCCTGGTGTCGGGAGATCACGGAGGTGGGGCTGTTCCAGGCCCAGAACAGAGGTAAGATCCATCTCAGAGACAGGAGCTTCTTGGAGACTCTGCCAGAGCCTCCTCCCAGATCTTCCCCTCTGGGACAGAACTTCTTGTTACACCTCTCCCTCCAAACATAGCCTGCTAATATTCAGAACAATTCTAGATCCCCAGGATTGTTTTCTTAAAGACACTGGTCATCAATGCTACTCCTGGTCCCACTCCAATCACAGATACCCATAATGTGATTGCCACGTTCTGGGAACTAGCCAGTCCAGAGCCAATGAAGGGTTCTGTCCAGTTCATGCTGGAGCTCATGTTCTGTCTTCATGGTCCCCTATTTTCCTGCCTGAAGTTATATACAGGAAAAGTTTCACACCAAAGCTTATAAGGACACTCCACCTGACTTCCCCTCCCTTCTCTTCCTGCCTGTGATTCTCCACCACGCACAGAGGCCCAGGCATACTGCACACTTACCAGAGTGCAAGGGTATTTCCAGATGCAACCTCAGTACCATATGTGCTTTGACTCAAACCTGATTCCATGCCCTCATCCTTGGGACTCAGGTTTCTCTGGCCAATTTGTCCACCTCTCTTGGATCGAGATCCTTCTTCCCTTCCCTGGTTACCTTTTTTCCATGAATATAGAGGATTTAGAATACGTACTTAGATATATTCTTTAACCTCTGGCTCTCCCATTATTCTTCCTTATCTTTCAGTGTTCTCTGTACCTCATTAGTTAAAGGCTATGTGCTAAACTAATTTTAAAGTACTGGTTTTTGTCTCTTCCTCTTCCTAGTTGTGCCACCTTGAATAATTTAATTAATCTCTTCCTCTTTGATTTTTGGTTTCTCTGTCTCTAAAATGCACATACTGTTTTCATCCCCTCCTCACCACTTATCTGACAGAACTTTTGTGATGCAAATGAAATGTGTGACAATGCTGAAATGTGTAGGCTGCATATTGCGAGTTGTTTGATCATGTGCTCTAACCCACACATTAACACCTCCCCAGTATGGTCAGCATGGAGCCCCTGACATACAGTAGATCACTTTGGGCTGGTCATTGAGTTTTTGACTGACTTACCATACTAATCATTTCTGTAATTTTGATACTGAAATCACCTAGAAACCACATCAGACACGAAAACATGCGAGAGATTTTATTAAGCAAACCGGCAGTGTCTCCCTGCAGGGAGAGAGAGAGAGAGTGTGCACACACAAGAGAGAGAGTGAAAGCCAGGAGGAGAGAGCATGAAAGTGAGGAGGAGAGAGAGAGAAAAAATGGCAGGGGACATATTCTTAAGTAGTTCATGGGATAATAACATACCAATGACTGATGAGAATGTTCACAGGCTGAGGAGTGGACCAATGACTGCTGAGAATGTTCGCAGGCTGATGAGTGGACCAATAGCTGGGTGGGATGTTCACAGACAATCTGGGTTGCAAAATGTTGTGGGGGAGGGAGAATAATAGCAGATCTGATGTCAACAGATACTTTGACACTTTGGGGACTTGCTGACCCTGAAGGTGCTGCCTCTCCCAGGGCTAGCTAATTCTCTGTATGCATGTCTTTTCTGTGCTAACCAACCACCCCAGAGCCCACACCCCTAACTAATTCCATTTATGAGCTCTCACACTCCAGGACACAATTCTGAGGTCACCATTCCAGAGGCATCGTCAGACAGGTAGGGACAGCCACTGCACCTCAAATGTGACAGAGTGATCCAAAGCAGCCAGTCCTAAACCTGCCTACTCTATCTTGCCCATTCCTTATTGTGAAAACCATAACAGAGGCTCCTTTCTCCAGTTGCCTCTATTCCCCTCTGTTCCCTGACAGACTCTTGTACTTCCTTGTGTGGCCCCCTAAGTTATGGCAAGTAACATTCTTTCAGGATCTGTAAGTATAAAAAACCATCTTCTCAATGGCATCATCTCTTGGCCCGTTGGCCTCATCACACCTGAATGACAATGAAAATAGTCAGACATGGTGTTGCACACCTGTAATCCCAATGACTTAGGAGGCTGAGGCAGGAGGATAACAAGTTTGAGGCTAGCCTCAGAAACTTAGCAAAACCCTGTCTCAAATAAAAAAGAAAAAGAACTGAGGGAATAGCTCAGTGGTAAAGCACCCCTGGGTTCAATCTGAAGTACCTTAAACATAAAATAAAATAATGAGATGATATTTCAGACACTCACCTGTAAAATAAGTGGAGTGGGATAGCTGATATTTGAGCTACTTCCTGTGTCTGAAGTGAGACAATAACTTCTCTTTTCCTAGCATTATTATACAGCCATCTATAAGCACTGCCTGGAAATAAGAGGGCATTGCTTCTGTGTTGTTGATTGCTTTTAGGGAGATGGGAATTTTATTGAAATAAAATAGACCAAGAGAAAAAATATATAAGTCATAGGTTGACAACTTAAGGATTTTTACTAAGGTGGCCCATGTGGATATTAACCACTTGGATCAAGAGTCAGAACTTTATCAGTTCTCTCAAAATCTCCTCCTGTCATACCCATCCAAAGGTAATTACCATCCTGACTCTTAACAATGCTAGTTGGTTTGATTTGATTTTAACTTCACATAAATGAAAATACAAGCTCGAACTCACCTGATTTCATTCTCTGAACAATCTGAGAATTATGCATGCTGTTGCATATAGCATGGACTTCTTTCTTTGTCACTCCTATATAATGTTCTATTATGTGAATGTGGTACAACTTAGTTTTCATTTCTGCTATTGATAAAAATTATGGTTGTTTCTAGTTTGTGGCTATTAATATTATTGCTGCGGTGAACACTTCTGAGTGGGATTTTTGTTTGTGCCTACCTAAGAAAGAGATTAATGAATCACAGTGTACATGCATGTTCTGTTTTAAATAGTTTGTGACAGTTTTTGAAGCAATTGTACCAATATTCATTCCTTCTGCCATACGATGAGTTATACCCATTTCATTTTCTCTTAAGTGTATCACAAAGAATTCTATTATATCCTCTTTAGCCATATGGGTGGGTGTGTAGTGCTATTACATTTTGTACTTAAGTTGTATTGCCCCAATGACTATTGGAGTTGAGTACCTTTTCATAGAATTAATACCCACATGGATATGCTCTCTGTGAGGGGACTTTGCAAGTATTTTCCCATTTTGTCTAAAGGATTGTCTGTCTATCTTTATAACAATGATTTTAAACACTTTTATATAAGGACATATTTCACCAAGAAAACTCTTCTAACTCCTTACCCTCCAAATCTTACCATAAGAGCAATAAGCTACCATATACTGAAGGGAATTTCTATAATCACCTCACTAATAAGGTAATTATTATTATATTATTATTGTTATTCCCATTTTCAGAGAAAAATATTAAGGCTCAAGGAAGTTAAGCAATTGGTCCAACTGATGCAACTGGTCAGCAGCACAGCCAGGACTGGTACCCAGGGATTATTCTACAGCCTGTGCTCTGGACCATAGAACTCCCAGCTTCACAGATGCTTGTCAGCTAGACTTCCTAAAATACCTCAACTAAATTATGAAAAACCCTACTTGACTTTTCATGTGCCGTTTTCCTGTTTTACTTCTAGTCTTACCACTGTCTAACATTTCTCATTTTATTTTGTTATTTTTAATTTCCTTCAATTTTAGGATCGAAAAATAATACATATTATAGCAACTAAAAAAATTCATAAAAAAGTGAAGTTGATACTTAAAGTTATAAGGAGAACACATTAAGTTTAGTTAAAGATGTTCATAAATGATATAAAGCTAAAAAGTTCTGCAATTATTCTTATCAGTACGCTGATGAGCAAAGGTAGAAAATAGAACTTACAAAAGTTTGTGGGGAGTTTATTAGTGTGGGAGAAAAAGAGCCTGAGACTGCAAGTCAGGACCCTGGGCTCTGTTCTGCTGACTGTGTCATCTTTCTGTTTTCCTAGCTGTGAAATTTTGAGCAAGATGCTTAACTCCTAGAGGTTACTTTTCACTACTTGACAAAAGAGGGTTTTGGGTTAGGTTATCTTGGAGGATCCTTCGAGTTCTGACATTCAGAGACTGCATATTCTCAGGGGGACTTTCAGCAAGTTAGGTGGCTGTAGTCTAGTGGCTCTTTCTCTTATCCAAGTTCATTAAACATTAAGATGGGTCCTAATCAGTGCAATCTGGGGATGCCGGCAGCTTAACAGCAGTGGAGTTCAGCTTCCAAAGATATGACAACATCAAATAGCTCAATGCCCAGAAACTTGGAAAAGGAGTAGTTTACACAGACACCACAGTCTCTGAGCAAACAGGGTAAAAATGTGTCCAATGGGATCTCCACAGGAAGCTATGGTTTCATCTCAAAGGAAAAAAGTCTTCCTTTGCCTTTAAAGCAGAGTTGGGATGGGGAGATCCTGTGATCAATCCTGTCAGTGACCTTTTGCTGCCTAGCACACTTTCCCAGATCTTAGTGGCTTAAAGCAACACTGGGTTGGTTAGGCAGTTTCTCTAGTCTGGACTGTCTTTGCTGGTTTCTCAGTGCCTTGCTCATGCATCTGGGGTGAGTTGGCAGATCAGCTTGTGGCTGGATGATCTGGGATGGCCTCAATCTAATATCTGGCAACTGGCAGGCTGAAGGCTTGAGCTGCATGACTATTGGTTGGGGTGTCGAGTATGATCTTTTAGTATCCATCAGACTAGCGTGGACCGATTCACGTAACAGCCATACAGGGTTCCCGAAAGCCACAAGAGGGCAAGTCCGAATGCCTAAGTCTCTTTCAAGTCTCCTTTGTGACACAAAAACAAGCCACCTGGGCAACCCAGATTCAAGAGATGTGTGACTGATGAATGCAAAAAGGGAGGGTGGAGTGTCCTTGAGTTAATGTTCCCCATACCTGTGGTAGGGATATAGGGACCATGATTTGTAAACTGTGTTTTCCAGTCTGGTTTGTGGCATTCTCCCTTGGGTATATCATTTCTTAACATATTAGAGTGCCACACTTACTATTTGAGAATTTCCTGTGACTAGGTTGTGACCTTCCCAATACCAGTTCCATTAGATAGAATAGAAACTGCCCTCACACAAAGAAGGGGAACAGCTCACTTTCAGTTTTCATGACTTTGGAGTCAAAGGATTTCCAAAGACAGAAGTCCCGGTGAACACAGGGGGCTGCACCATCGGAGGCTAAGGAATTATGTTCCCCACAGACACTGAACTACACAGTAGCTGTGTCACCATAATTACATCTTTTGTCAACAATTTCATACTTATATGCATTTTAGCAAGAGATGATTATCATTTTAAAGTAAATCATATATTTTGGTCTACAATTTTCTTTCTTTTAATCAATAATCAATAATTTGCATTGAAGATTCTTCCATGTTATTATTATTTAACAGTTGACAAACTGATGCCCATTTGAGTCAGTTCCATTGCAAAACACGCTGTAATAACCACCCTTGGCAAAAACCCACTGGGAGGTTGTGAGCCTGTGTTTCTTTGAAATGTGGAACTGCCAGGTCATAAGATCTGCACAATTTAATAAGTAGATACAGTAGATATTATAAAACTACCCTTTCAAGTGTCTTTACCAATTCAAATATTGGTCAGAAGGGAATGAGAGTACCTCCTTTTCCTATACCATCACTTAATATCATCAGATTCAAAAAGGTTTCCCACTATGATTTGCATTTCTCTGAATACTTTTGACATTGAACATCTTTTTCCACTTTTAATGGACATTTGTATTTCCTACTCTGTCTTTGTTTTTTTAAATGGAGATTAACAGAAAAATAGGATTTGATTTGGGTTGTTTATTTGGCAACACTTTTTCTTGTATGTGTGTTTTCTGGTATTGAGGAATAGCTGAAGTGAATAAAAAATTTGAAAAAGCACCTAAAATTATAAGCGTGACAAATATGACCTAGATTTCAATTACTACTTCAATTTTAGTGGTTAAGTTTTACACACACACACACACACACACACACACAGGGATATACTTTGGTGTGTTAAATATATATATATATATGTGAATGTACATGTATATATATATATAGATATATATATGTAATATGTAATATATGTATACTGTTATGATTTGGATATGAGGTATCCCCTAAAAGCTCCTGTGTTAATGCAGGAATATTCAGAAGTGAAACAACTAGATTATGAGAGTTTGACTTTGATTATCCTAGTTTGAATGGACTGAGTTGGTAGTCACTGTAGGCAGGTGGGGAGTGGCTGGAAGAGGTGGGTCACTGGGATTGAGCCCTGGAAGGGTTCACCTTTCCTGAGGCCTCCTCCCTCTCTGCTTCCCAGCTGCCATGTCCTGAGAAGCTTCTCTCCACTATGCCCTTCTGCCATGATGTCTGCCTTGCTTGGTCCAGAGGAATGGACCCAGCCAACCATGGACTAAGTTTTGAGATCATGATCTAAAATAAAATTTTCCTTCTCTAAATTGTGCTTGTCAGATATTTTGGATATAATAATGACTAACTCACACCTATGTATGCAAATACCCAAAATTATGGAAACAACTCTCACCCACTCCTTACCTTCATTGAATGGATATATACAATCGAGAGCATGTTCTATCACTTTTCTCATTTGATCCAAAATATCAGCTCATAGAACACCTTGGGGTTGGGGAACAACTTCTATACCTAGGTACATAAGGGAAGATAGTAATATTACATAAGCATTAGAATGTATTGTGATATTAAGCACTTTATTAAATCTAGAACCCCATTATTATAAATATTGAAATGTTAGACCAGTTAGGATCATGGAAAGCATCTGAGACAGAACATGTGGCAAAAAATAAAGCAAAACGTTTATGCATTTAAATATGGACAGTGATAAATGCATAGTGAATGAAGACTGGAGGAGAACATGGAAAAAAATTCCAGACATGTTTGAGTAGTTAGAATTCAGGGCTATTTTTTTCTTTAAATTTACTTCAATATGATTCAAGTATTTAAATATCATAACATAGCAACAGACGTAGACAAACCTGCAATGACAACATAGTAGGCGACCACAAAGAGAAATTGTCAGAGACCTAACATTTAGCTCTAACAGGAGGAAATACATCTAGTCAGTCATAGAAATCTAGCAATATGAAGCATGAACTTAAGTTAGCATGCAATCTATGTGACTTTAGGACAACATTCTTATATGTAATATTAATCCATTCTGACAAGATAGTGCAATGGTTCTTATTTTCTGTAGAAAAATGTGTATTTCCTTCTAACCCCAATAAAACTATGCTTGTACTATCAGCTCTAGTTCCTGTAGCTCTCAAGCATTCGTCCATGTACCCACAAAATACTCTTTCTCCACCTGTTCAAGTCTCCCACAAAATCATCCCTCCAACCATGAACTTTCTCCATTTATCAGTGTTTACTATGTATATCACCCATATTCATTCTCTTCCACTCAACTCAAATATATTCTTTAACCCATCTATTTTCACATTTCTATTATTTTCCAATTCTAAAAAATTCATTATATTGTATTGTGCATAAACTTCTTGTGTTGTGTACAGGTATTTATCTAAGTATATGGTATCATAAGTGGGGCTAAGGTATGTCTCTGTGCATAAATGATTTGTACAAATATATGAAAATTGTGTTCATGGATATATCTGGGTGCATACTGTAGAAGACACTGTTGTTTGCCTACCCCAAATGCATTCCATCCTCCTTCCTTCTTATACAATCATAATTTTGGTTGAGTATCCAATATTTGAGGTAAATGAACTTTTTCTTGGCTTAAGAGTAAATATCAAATAGTTTAATTCATGCATAGTAATCCAATTATCCTGATGATTTAACAATGGACATGTGATTCAGTTCTGACAAAGGGGCCGAAACAAAAGATAAGTAGGGCAATTCCTGAGTGTTCCTTCCTCCATTAGATATTGTCATATTGGCATATGATACTTGGAACTACAGTGGACCCTTCATGGCCTGGGGGCACCTAACAACATACCAAGTAGATAAAAAGAGCCTGGTCCCTCATGGCATTGTTAGGTTGTTATGTATAATAATATGCATTATTGTTTAAGCCATTTGGGGTTACTGGTAGTCAAAAGCATTCTACATATTCTTATTTTGGAGGGAGATGGAAGGTGTGGTTCAGGCAGTCCTCTATGGACAGGGAGAAGCTATGGACTGTGGCGGGCGGAACCCGGGGCCCAGGGTTGCGCCACGTGCATCCAAAGATGGCGACTGGCAGAGAGCAAACGGTGTTCTGAATATGCATGGAGAATGGCAGGAAGCATTTACAATTGGCTGCATGATAATCCATTCAGCTGCCCAGCACATGGACAGATATACTTTGTATGTATGCTCCAGCGAGTGACTGCTTGACCTTTAACAGGATTGGATGGACATATCTGGTTACAATTGCTTATGCATGAGACTGCTTATATATTGAGGGTGTTATTGGAATAAACGGGAAGCTGCTTCATGAACTTCTAAAGAGTACGTGTCTTTTGTCCCGCTGGTTGGGCTGAAAGCATGAGAAGCGGCTTTCCATAAGCGGAGCCGCTTGGAGCCACCGGCCAAGAAGCCGCAGTGTTTCCTAAGAGCAGCACGAGCCGCTTGAAGCAGCCCGTCAGCAAACAGCAACGGCTTTCCGCAATGGACTAACTGGTAGGAGTGCATGTTTCCCTCAGAAGGGCCAGTTATTAAAGGTTTGTTTTGGTTTTTGGCTTGTTTGCTTTTTGTTTCTGTTTTCCTCATTGTGGGTGCAGAACAATAGGTTTCCAAACCCCAAATTAACTTTGACACAAGATCTCATATCAGAGCAGAATACTAATAACCTTGGCATGTTCAGGAGTGCAGTTGAAGAAATAATGGTCAAAAATAACCATCTGAATCTCAAGTGAGACCACAGTCAATCTAGATAAGTTAAGACTCTGTGTGTGTGTGTGTGAGAGACAGAGAGACAGAGAGACAGAGATAGGCAGGTTGGTGGAAGGATATGGAAAGAGTGTTGGGGAATGATCCTGAGGCTGGCTGCAGCAAACTGCTTCTTTCTGGGATAAAATTTATGGAAAACAATCATGTTATATTTCAGTCACCTTGGCAGTAGAATGCCAAAGGTGGTCCCTGTAGGTAGCCTGTGGAAGTTAAAGGAAGTTTATGTGGGCAATACTCTTATTATAAAAGGTTGACTCAGAAAGAATGCCTCTTGTGATCTTAAGTGCTTTTTTTCCAATGTGTATATGACATAATAGATTTCAAATATATTTCTGGAAGGAGAACATACTAATATTTCCAATTATTTTTAATGCACTTAATACTCCCTCATAGTGAAATGTTTTAAGGCTTTGGCTCTATTTGTAAGGGCCAAACTTATCAGCAGATATTTGTTGTAGCTAAAACAGCACTGTCTATAAATATCATAGTCTAAGGCTAATCTTTCAAAGTTTGGAAGTCTTACACTTTTGGTATCAAAGAGAACCATAATCCCTATTACTATTATTTTGTGGTGCCAGGGATGGAACCCTGGGTTTTACACATGGTAGACAAGCACTGTACCACTGAGCTCTGCACCCAACCCTATCTCATACGGTAAGGTTTTGGTTAATTACATTTATTACAACTCTGTGCCTATATTTGGATATTTAGTGTTCTCCATTATAATTAGTAATTAATTTCTTTCCTTAATTATGTACCAAATATAAAAATACTTGAGTAACAAGGATAATTGTTAATTTTTCATTTGCTTATATTATTTGCCATCTTGCTCCTAAATTTACTATTGGTTAAAGCATCTGAGATCTAACAAAAAGGATCTTAAGTTGTAATAGAAATTTTAATTACAGTATAGTTTGCAAATAGTTAATCATGCTAGTAGGTCTCACAGGAAAGAGAATGAATTACTCCTAATATGGCCATTTATCCCTCTGTGCAATAATGACCTGCTTAATGTCTATCTTCTCATTAGATACTAAGCTCTTTGAGGGAATTCTGTGTGCCTTGTGCATTACTATTTCCCCAGCACCTAGCACAGTGCTGATCTCTAGTAGACACACAATAAATATCTGTTGAGATTACAAATTTTTAGAGTAATTAATTCTGTGGAGTTAGAGAGAAGGTTCTATAGAAGGTGACATTTCACTTAAGTCTTGGGAATGAGAAGAATCTGTCAGACTCATTTGAAGGGCCAAACATAACAGCGAAGGAGATGATATGATGGAACCAGAAAGCTGCTCAGAAATATTGAGGGAATTAAGTATAGTGTCTGCCTGGGGTTAATTTGCTTATTATCTCATAATGATAAGCCTTAATGATGTGCAAGGTAGCTCAAATATTCTTTAATTTTTCTTGGAGTTTCAGGTAGGTATATTTTATTCAGTTATGCCAATAGACTTACCAACACGATACATGGCTATAGAACAAGTGGTTGTGTATTCGAGGGAAGGATGCTCAATAAGATAAACACAGCAAAGTAATGGAGCCAAAGAAGTCTGAGAAGAATTTTTAAAACATCTTTCTTATTATGTAAAGACCATATGTTTTGTTCTCTTTGCTGCCATGGAGTCAGTAATGCCTTCATATTCTTTTCTTCATCAACCGAGATTAGTTTATGAAACTCTCTAATACTCAATGTGATAGCTTTGAAAACATACAAAGAAATTGCATATAAAACTGAATTACATACAGCTTTCTGGGTAAAAGTACATTAAACAATTCTCCAGGGCCATGACCAAAGAATTGGAAATAAATTTTCTTTCTGAATGGATGTGGTTATTTTTGTTTTCCTCATTGGTCACCCTTACTATTTAGCTTAGTTAGTCTCTTAAGGACTCTGTTTCTATCCCTGTAATACAGATGTCAGGTGATTCCCCTTTGTCCTGCTTATTTGAATGAAAATTTGAGTCACCTCTCTTGGTTTTGATAACTAGGAGTCCACCTTGGGGCTTTTCCATGTCTGGCCACCAAAGCATTCAGCTCTCTTCAAGGAGCAACACAGAATAGCTGCAGAAGGTTCTCCCCATCAGAACCACTACCTACTGATTGTCCAGAACTCAAGGGAAACAAAACTAATAGTTAACCCTCACACTGGGTAGGCATTAGTCTAAATGCTTTGAATACTTTTTCTCACTTAAAGCTTTTAGGAGCCATATGGGGTGAGTATTGTTATGGCAATTTTACAACAAGTTGTTTTCAGAGTTGAACTTCTTGTTTAAGGTTAGTGAAGGAGAAAGCCAAGATTTAGACCCAGTTTCTGGCTACAAGGGTCAAACTTTTCCCACTAAACCATTTTAGCTCTCAGGAAGGAAGAACATCTATTATATAAAATGAAACACACAATCCATTATTTGTGGTTTTGCTTGTTTGGTATTTTCTAGCATTTTGTCTTTAGTAAAGGCGCTGGAATGCTGAATTTTTAATCATGAAGATTCTTAAAATGATTAGCCATATGAAGTACATAACAAAAGATTTGAGTGTGTGTTAGATTATCTCAATCAAATGTTGACAAGGGCAGGACTAAAGGGAGACAATGTCTTCACTGCTGGAAATGACAATTTTTTAAGCTTCCTTAAACCCTGTAATTTTGATATTTCAACCGTACCATATAAAGTTCTGATGTTCACTTTCCTTTTTTTTTCGTCAAATAACATGATTTGGTGGCACCGGGAATAAAATTTATGATTTTATAGACACAAGAATCCACAAGGGTGTTATTGTTTTGTTCACCATATTTGCTATTTTAATTGCTTCTTCTTTTCTCCTGCCTGTCACCACCATCTCTTGTATCTGGGCATAACCTCCCATCCAGCTTCCCAGCCTGGCTGTGGAATAGACCCATTCCTCTTGGACCTTCCTTCCTGACCCTGTTCTGGTTGTTTCACATCTAAAATTAACTTATGTAAACTTATAAATTAATAACATTGACATTACCTTAATAGAATGAAACATCAGAATTAAAAAGTCATTCCTGAAATCTTCAAGAATAAGGGTGCCCCCCATGTTGGAGGTTGTGTTGTGAAAGTCAAAAATGATGTCATAGGAATCTTCACTACTTTTTGGGCCAAATAAATGATTTATTTCTTGAGCTCTTTTCACTTCATACGGCAAATCCTCTGGCATCTTTTAGCTATTATTAGCAGAAAGAAAAAGACTAGCAATATCTATGGCTAAGATAACATAAATAGTCAACAAGAATAAAGTGTACAAAGAACCAGTTGCCGAACCTTTAATATGGAAAATTTTGTGAGGGGAGTGAAAACAACTAAAATTTTGTATATGAATTTTTTTTTTTTTTTACCATTTGTTTCCACATAACTAATATTGCACTGGTATTCATGCAAAATAATAGGTTCATTATGTGGCTAGTCACAGGTTGGACATTTCAAACAGAATTTACCATTTGATTTCAACCTTGAACAAAACTTTTCTATTAATCTTATTTATAGTTTCTTTGTGGTTATAGTGCACTTGTTATTTATTATGAGGATAGATCATTAAATGCATCTTCCACCCAATCTTCACTGTGGCTAATTCAAGTTCTAGAAACATAGTCAAACTCAGGAGCTCACATCATCTTAATGTCAGGTATTTTTAATTGAGGCTCAACAGGCATCAGTGGTCCAGGGACAAGGTTTATAGTTCCCAGTCTATAAACACTCCAGAAATACAAAAACTTGCAGGTACATGTGTATATATTTTTGTGGGACAAGTGTTAATAGTTATTAGAATAGTCTCACTTGAGTTTCAATCTAACCCCTCCTCAGTTCCTGAAATTGTCAGGATACATTTTTTCATGCTATGGGACAATGGTTTAAATTTCTTTTATCTTCTTAAATCATTCAACCACATTTTCATGTAATTCCATCTCTTTCTATTTCCTGACTATTTTTACTAGTATCTTCAAGGCACCTACAGTTTGTACTTTAGTGTTTTCTATCTAGAATGCAGTCAAGGAGGTGGATTAGCCATTTTGCAGTCATGAAGTAAAAGCCATGACTACAAAAATGTTCATGTGATGAAGAGCACAGTGGGAAGACAGAAGCAACCTGTGGCACTGATGATATCATGAAGCCACCCCACCAGTCCTGGACAGCCTTCCTTTGGACTTGATATTTCAGAAAAAGAAACCCTGATTTGATTAAGCTACTATGTTTATATTTCTAACCAAACACAATTTCTAAAGGATAAATATACATGTATTGTACATGTACATATTATATACAGATATTATACATATTATACATGTGTGCACACACAAATATGTGTTTTAAAAGTTAATTCATGAAATAATCCCATGAGGCTGCCCCCCGTCCTTCTTGCTTCTACATCTTTCTACCCCATTTGAGTAAATGGCCCCACTGCCCACCCAGCGGCTCAGAGTTTGCGTTGGAAGTTTTGAAAGACAATGAACATTTCGAGTTCCCATGCCTGGAGTACAGGTACCACTGGAACAGTTCCAAGGGATGAGGCTGAAAGAATAGACAGGGGCGAGACCCCAAAGGGCACTATCAGCTATACTATGTCGCTTAGATCTGTTCTGAAGAGGAAACTTTAAACAAATTTTGACAGGGGAAAGGCATAAGATTTTCATGTTAGGATGACCTCTATAACTAACATAAGGGAAAGCAGAAGGGACTGGAGCCAGTCTCAATGTAGAGAAAGTCTGTGAAGTGGCTCCTGCAACTGTCTGCAGGAGAAATAAACTAAGGTAGTAAAGAGGGAGAGAAAGCCTGGATTTGTGAAGTTCTTGCAAAGAATATTTGTAAGGCCTTACCCACTAGACACAGGGGTTGAAGAACTGTTATTTCTATGGGTGATTTTCTATGGTGAGTGACAGTGTCCTTACTGAGATGAGGAACATAGGAAAATAAATTTGGGGGGTTAGGAAAAGATAATTAGTTTGTCTACAGCATAAATTTTCATATCTGCTCCAAGAGAGAACTGACTTACTTCTGAAAAGTATTGTGAATAAGAAGCAGAATGTGAATTCAATTTAAAAGACTTCTCTCACTGAAAGGCATACTTATGGGTGGCCATAATAAGACATCTCACCCCAGTTCATTTTAGCATTATGTGGGAACTTAATATACTGACAAAAAAACGTTATTCTTCAACAAATTACTACTTGTACTATAATACATATAATAGCCATTTTAGGTTAATAAATGTGTTGTTATCACCTCAATCATAAAGCATTTCAAAAATTAAAATTTATGCTAGTAAAATTACGATTCAATACCAAAAGTATGTCTACCGTATAACTGCCCTGCAACCTATTTGTACTAAATAAGATATTTGTACTAAAAGTAGTATTCATCTTTTGTTCCATAGTGATACTAATCCTAGGAACTTCTCTTACTCAAATTAGTGTATCAGAAAATAGGTACACAAAGGAGTGCAGTTAGTTGTTCCTGTGCATGTCTCACATCTTGGTTAGCAGTCTACCAACTCCTTGGGAGGAAAAAATATCTTATACAGTGTTGTACTCCCACAGTACATGGCACAATGATAAAAGATGTTTAATAATATTTTTAGATAAATGAAAGAAAGAAGTAGAAGAGGCTTAAACAGTGGTAGCTATCAGGACATAAACAAAGGCAACAATAGGATCCATCCAGAATATTAAGATTAAATATATTGCATGCAATGTATTGTAAATCAGGGGCAAATTCAGAAAGTTCAGGGTGTCTTTGGCTCTCATTATTTAATCCACCAATGAAGGTAAATACATCTATTCCTCAGGCCACAGAGTGGTCTGATGTTTTCTGAAAATGGGTACTTATTCACTCTTTGATTCAACAAATATTAACTGGAACATCATATTTTTCTTAACTAGAACTTTATGTGCTACCATAAACAGTTGCAAGAAAACACTGTAGTGAATTTCCCACACAGCTAACAAGTATGTACATACACACTGGTCAAACACTAGAATTAATGCAAAGGATTATTAAATCTGTCTTTCAAGATATGATTTAAAAATAAAGCCTTTCTTACATATTTTTATAGTCTGCATACGATATATTTGCAAAGAAAAATCAAATAATGTGGTACTTTAAAAAGTACATAAAACAACATATGAATGCCCACTTTCCACAACTGTGTAATTCACAAGGCAGCATGACTAAAAGTGAAAGGGATGTTACTACATGTACAAACACGAATATTCATGTGTATTCATTACATACACATATGGGTACGTGCTCTCTCTCACACACACACACACACCGCATTTCATATACAAGTATGCACACTATACAAAACATGTTCTTACCCAAGATTTTCAAGGTCAAAAACGCAATTCAGATCACAGTCAATATATCTGGCACACTTCTTCACAGCTCTTGGATTGGTAATAAATGGTTTTACTTCCATCTCTGTTCTCTCAACCTCAGGGTCATTCTCTAGTCAATGCTTAACTAGAATACTCCTGTGAGCTCATTCCTGTGAGTTCCTCCAAAGATAGCCATCTTCTTTATAGGCTCTTCAGTCATGTGATGAGAGATCATTTTTCAAATCATTTTATCTGATTTCTGCAATTCAGAAGAGAGAAGATCAAAGGAAGCTTAAAATTCTAAGAAAAGTTTAGAAATTTAAATTTAAATGAGAATTTAACTAAAGTGCAAAGTGCAGTTCCCTGGAGTGGAGGACTTTAAACATCTTCTGTTACAAGTTCTGAGCTCTGTATGTTACATAGAAACTCCCCTCTGTAGCCCTGTCCTTTACCATATTTGGATTAAAATATGCAAAGTTCAACCAGAGATACAGTTGTTAACTTCTAACTCCCTCAGATGGTCAGTAGATTTAAGTACAATAATAAATTGGCATCTTCTACCAGTATAAAAAGTCTGTATTCCCTTCAGATAGAATGCTATCCAATGGAGCTTTCATGATCACTTATAATGATAAAAATAGTTCATACATTTCTAATCCTCCAAAATTAAAAAATTTCAAAAGTGGCTCATTGAATATTTGTTTCCACTGGCATTAAACAAAATTCTAAAGTGAATCTAGTCACTTTTCATGACCTTAGAGCATTGAGTCTCATGCCTATAAATAGTAAAAGGCAGATGCTCAGAGCCTCCTCTTGAACCAGCACTCTTTCTCTTGGAATTCTTTCGCACAGAGACACAGGACCCAACTGGTGATCACTGGGTCTTGAGAACCTACTTTGAAACATCCCTTAATTTCTTTCTCATGTTGTTATTGGTTATTCTCTGTCAATTTCCTTAGGAATCTTGCCTAAATAACAAAGGACAAAAAACTGTTAGTATTTTCAAGTCCTTTTAATGAACAAAAATGTCTTGGGGACATACTATAAACATTGACACATGATATGAGTTTATAAAGACACGGCTTCATTTACTGAACAGCAATTCCTCTCCACTGGAATCTGTTATGTGAAAGGGCTTCTTATTAGAGGAAATTACCCAGAATACGAAGATGATTACATTCCTTTAGAGAAATGACTCTGAGCCAAATCTCATTTGATTTCATGCTAGATCACCCAGAAAGTCAAATATATTCAAATACTAAAATTCTATATATTAGTAATACCAGGCTGTTTCATAGGAGTATAAGAACAATTCATTACAATTGCAGAGTACTTAAATTTACAATGTTCTTCCACATACATTGCTTCAATTTATTCATATATCCACTTTGTAAGATGGGACAGGTTAGGTACTGACATCTCCATTGCAGGAATAAAACAAAGAGAGGTTAAGCAACCTGATTTAGTTTCCACAACTACATAAGAGATAACTAGGCCTGGGGCTCATGGTTCTGATTTAAGTCCAGTGCTTTTTCACAGGGCAAAATGGTGCCTCGTTGTTATTTTTGGTCTCCTTTAAAGTTCCACTTTTGCTTTTTCAGAATTCACATAAAAAATCCCTACAGTGTGCTCAGGAAACAAGCAAGCACACAAATAAAATACATGATAGGAATATGAAATATGAATGCTTCATGATATTTAATAAACCAATTCCCACATTTTTCCTGGAAGAGACCATAATGCAGACATAAAGCAAAATAACAAAAGCTAAACTCACGAGTTAAGATTATTGTTCCAAGACAAACTCCTGCAGCCTTTGGATTTCTGCACATATAGTGTACACTAAACACTTCAGAGTGAAGATGATAAAAACACATGGAAATGTAAACAGATAACACTTGTAATGTTATTTGGGTTTCAAGAGTAGTAATATGGTAAATTATTAACACTGGTATGTTTTGATTCTTTCCTTGCTGATTTCTACTTTGTTCTACCCTTTGCCCTAGTCTCTTTGGAAATGCTGCTTCAGTCATTTACTTGCAGCTGGCACAAATGGCTTGCATTTTGAGGCTTGCTTTATGGAATTTTAACAGGTCAACATTTTGAAGCACACTTCACATTCATAAAGTTCCTGTTACAAGTTCCAATGAATAACTTATCTGAAAGTTAATGAATGGCAGTAATTCTTATACATACCTTGTTTGTTGTGTATAGTTTGTCTTCTGTGGAAAGCTTTATTAGAAAAAGAAGAGCATTTTCTTGGAACTAGAGCAACATAGGCTTTTTATACCCTTATGCCAATACCAACTTAACTTCCAAAACTTTTTTAACTCCCATCTCCTAAGGCACACTTGAGTTTAGATCCTTGCAAAATTGATGCAGTATTTTTAGTTCTTTTTTGAGAGCTTAGAGAACTGAGATTCTATAAAGTGATACCTTTTCCACTTGTCACTATCTCACTATTAAGTTGAAACTTAATGTTTTGAAGTAGGGTTAAGAATAATAACTTTCAGCACTACAAATGTTTTGTGCCAATGGAGGTGACTGATTTGTTAATAAAACAATGTAGTTAAAAACAACAGGAGAGCAAATTCTTACTGCATATTTATGGCTATCCAACAGATCAATGTAAGAAATTTTGTAGGAGATGAATTTAAGGTAGGCTTGTTTCCTAACTTGTATGGACTGGGAAATAAGGAGGGTTTCTGTTCAATATTATGAAGTGTCTCATACATAATGTGTCTGTCCAGGAGTCATGCCACCAAACTGCTCTCACTACATTCAGTGTCTTCCTTCCTCTGTGGCCCTGTGCTGTCACCCATTCTGATCAACCTTTCATGTGGAAATAAATGAATCATAACCAGAATGAGACTGACATAGAACAGGTAAGTTTACAAACTGATAGCAAAACCCGGCTGCGGTTGTGTACACCTGTAATCCCAGTGGCTCTGGAGGCTGAGGCAGAAGAATAGTGAGTTCAAAGCCAGTCTAGGCAATTTAGCAACTCAGTGAGACCCTGTCTCAAAATAAAATACAAAAGAGGGCTGGGAATGAGGCTCAGTGATTAAGTATCCCTGAGTTTAATCCCTAGTACCAAAAACAAAAACGAAAAAAAAAAAATTACTAGCAGAGATTCCATACTGCTCATATCTACATTCCTTATAGATATAGCACAGGATATTGCTCTTCCTGGGAATAAAGTTGTTTTGATGAGAACTTTTTTTTTTTTTTTGAGGGAGTGAGTGCTACACGCGTGCATGTGTATATTTGCACATATCAGGTCAAAATCAGCTTCCTTGAGAATTGATTCCTTTTGAATCACCTAATTGTAACCACGATAAATAACAAGGCTCGGATATTTTGTTCTTTGAAATCTCCTTCCCAAATTAAAAAGATGAACCTCTTTCTTCAAAACTTCTTTCTTACCCTGGCATTCAAGGCCTACTATTATTTGGTGTGAGTCTATCTCTAATCTTATCTCCAAATATTCTTACTTGACACCATTTTCGAAGAACTCAGGAATACGTTTTATTGTCCCATAGTCTTAGATTTTTATTAACAACCTTCCCCCAGCTCTCAGCTCCAACTCTTGCTTTCACCTGTCCCAGCCTTTGAAAAGCAGAAGATACAGTAAAAATAAAAGAATATGGTCTTTGAACTCAGACCTAAAATTATTACACCAGGCCTACAGTAAGTACCCAATATATGGCAGCTACTATTATGAAATAAGGCTTAACATTTATTGAGCACTTACTGTGAGTTAGGTAGGACTGTTCATGTTCTCTTAGTATTTTAAGGGAAATGAAGTAAATACTGATAGTGCTATTCTACTGAGAGGGTTAGGTTATCCAAATTTACAGGCCCAAGAACCCACAGTCTTCCCAGGCAGGAAGCCTGGAGCTGGAGCTCAAGAGCTCAGAGGTGGTGCACCATTCTGCTTCCTTTGTTGAAAATATCTGTGGCTCCTGTGCTCTTTGGCTCCAGCACACTGGCTCTGCCTTACTGATTGCTCTCTGCCTTGCACGGTTGTCACCCACATGCAGGCCTCAGCTCTCCCACCAACCTGGGGACTCTTGGTCTAACGGATGGATCTGACTCAGAAATGCAGCCAGAACAAGCAACACACTTATGCTTTCGTTCTGTGGACGTGGCAGTTGTTTTCTTCTACACACAGACCAGGTTCCCCCAGCATCTTGCAACTGAAATCTGGAACCTAAAAGATGACCGGGGGTGCAGGAAGGAGGGAGCCACAATTTTCCCATGCAGTTGGGACAGAGGATGACTGGTTTGAACATGACTGCCTCTCCAGAGACCAGAACAGGCTCCATCCCTGTCTGGGCAAAGGACCCAAGAGGTCGGGCCATCCCCTTACAGTGCGAGAATGCAAAGACAGGAAATTTAACCTCACCCTTCTCGCTGTTCTCAGGGACAAAGCACACCACGCCGCCCGGCAGGGTCCCGCAGATGGCCTGTACGCCTGCGCAGTCAGCAGCGAGGTCAAGTGCGCCTGCGCACAGCCCCACTTCCTGCATTTCGTCGGAGGCGGGAAGGTCGGCAGTCGCAGACTCGGGTCTCCCCGGGACGGTTGACCAAGGCGAGGAAGGTCGAGGGTTCAAGGTGTGTGTCCTGTTATGGCGACGTCAAGACGGGAAAGCCCCGGTGTTGACCCTGATTACAAATTTCCGCGGGTCCCTGGGTGGGTCCAGAAGGGTGTTTGGAACATAAATAAGGACATAAACCCTGACAGGAACCTCGCCCCCGCGCCCCTCGAGGAGAGGCCCAAACGCGCTTTCTGGCTTCCACCTGAGTGTTTGCGAATTGAACAAACATTTTTTTGCACACCTGTACCACAGGACCGCGTCACTAAGCCTCTCAGGTCCGACTGGAAGTAGGAATTGGGCCACCTAGGGGTCCAGGGGAGGATATTTCTGTTTTAAAATACGTTTGTCTTGATCATAGATGTGATGGCCCTTGAAATGTACATGTAATGATGTAATGGCCCTTGTAAGCACCCTTAAGTTTAGGATATACGTTGCATTGGTATTTCTATGTTGAGAAAAGTGGCATAACTTCTGTTTTGGTTCCTAGAATAGAACCAAGAATATTTTCAAAAGGGCCTACCATATCTAGTTTCAGGTCAAGATAGAGAAACAGAAGACGCAGCCCTTCACCTCATGTTTCCCATGTTTTCTTCCTACGGTGATAATTGGAAGTTAATATTTACCTAAGTCTCACATGCATCATTTCTTAGTTGTGTTTATGTGTGTATTATTGGGTAGGTAATTTGGAGAAGAAATGATCTAAATTAAACTTGCATCTTTCCTTTTCACACATGCAATGGGCAAATATTTGTTGAATTGAGATTGAAATGTATTAGGAGGCTATAGGTTAGCAAATACGTTAGAAAAGAAAAAAATCAGGAAAAAAAAACTTTATTTCATTTGTTTAAATTGTGAAAACTGAGTGGAAATTTATCATTGAGTTTGTTTTGGATATTAAGTGCGTATTAAATCAATGGCCAAAACAGGTGATTTGTATAGTGTCATGAAGTAGGACATAGACCATGTTCTCATGAGGCTAGTTCAGTACTGAATATTTCCTACCAGTGAGTTTTCCAGTGCTGTAGTCCATTTCCCTCTTTAGAGATGTGATTCAGAATTCCCATGGTGTGTCCTTGATTCTGAAGTAAATTTTATAGACAGTGTGAAAATCGGCACATATTAGAAAGCAAGTTTATAGTCACCCCAGGCAAAACTTCTTCTGAACAGAGCTGGAAAAAATGAGTTTCGTTGTAAATAATGACTCAGAAGCAAAGGACTCCCTACAGCGGTTACATTATAAGGTTTCAGTGTAGTTTTCAAACATAATTTCCATAATCAGCATGCCAGAGTTCATTTTGTTGTTGGTACAACATGACTTACAAGATTCTTTCTTTGCGGGTCTGGTCCAGCAACTGCATTTTGTGAATTTAGAAGGCAAAACAAAAATTAATAGACTGATATAGAAGAAAATGAAGAGAAACTTAAGTGAAAATTCAACTTGAAGTATAGCAGGTATTGAACAACTTTATTTTTGAAGCTCCTTTATTTTGTATATGCCATATAAAGCTTGAGTAGTTTGTAGGTGAAACATTTTGGAAGGAACTTGAAGAAAGATGAAACATTGAGTCTTGCTTCTTTTTCTTCTTGGTTCCAAGGAGGTAAAATAAAACTCATTCAACCAAAAGTATTTAGTGGCAGAGGTGAGAGAGAAATAAAAACTTAGATTCACTCTGGTGTTCTATAGAACCTATGTGCTTGAATTGTTCTGTGCTTTTAAGATAAAAACAAACTAATAGATCTATTTTCATTGTGTTTGTGATTGACTTGGTAAAATATTTCCAGAACTACTTGTGTTTCCTAAGAGCTATCACTTCTGTTTTCCTAACTTATTAGGTAATGTAAGGACAGGGCAAGAATGATGGGAACCAGGGAATGAGTATGATGCACAATGAAAATAATAATAACTATTATTAATGTGAATGTTTCTAGACATTTAATTATACATATTAATTCATTTAATTCTTCCACCAACCCTCTAAGATAGGTCGTTATCATCATCCCTGTTTTTCCTATAAGAAACCAAGACATGAAGTGGTTAAACAAGAAATGTATGAAGTGGTAGAACCAGGATGTAAACCTAGGAATCTGGCTGTAGAGTTTGTGTCTTAATAATTATCTTATTCTGCCTCTCATTTTGTGTCATATTGGCACAAAGATTTTAAGGAAATAGGCCATGTTTACACTTTGAAGTTATAATTCAGATACATAACTTTTATCCAGGTAGTCTGATTCAAGAGCTTAGAGAATTTAATATTTGATCAGAGAGGTTTTAAAGTCAGTATTCTGTAGTAGAGTGGTGGCAGATCAGCTGGACAATGGTATAGTGGCCAGAGATCTGAGCTAAGATTGAGGAAGCTTGTGTCCTATCTGGGTTCTTCCAGTGACTTCCTTTGAAGCCATAGACAGAGTTTTTGGACCTCTTTTCCTCTGAGTTTCCTTATAGGTTTAAAGTCTATGCATTGTGACTTTTGGCCTGACTTGCGATCCTACTTCTGCCATGTGGAGGAAGTAGAGGTAGTTTTCTTTCTTTCTCATTTGGATTAAATATTGTCTTTTTCTGAGGCATTCTTAAAATTACCCATAAAATACCATTACAGACACTGGGGGTGCTTTTTGAAATTGCAATTTGTGCTCCAGACCAAATCTATTGAAATAAAATTTTAGAAGAATGGGTTTATGGTCTTAGAACTTGCATGTTAAGCAAAATTCTAGATTAAATCTAAATCAAACTAAACTTGGATAATCATGACCCTAAAAGATGTGCTCTCTGTGCAGGGAGTGGTGGGGGTTGTAAAAAGCATGGTTCAAAGTTTGATTTTTCCTCACCTCTGTCACCATGTCACCATGTCACCATGGGTTCTCTACAGTTGATATGGTAATAGGTAACCACAGGAGAGAAAGAAGGAAAACCAAAAATGGGATGAGAGAAGAAATGGGAATTAATTCCAAACAGGAGGAATTAAAGCAATGTTAAGGTAGAACAAAACAGTACTTTTTATAGAGAAAAATGAGGCGCTCTAGGATTTTAAAAAGAATGTAAAAGTCTATTCAAGGGCATAGAAATACATCTATAATAAGTATATTAACATACAGGAGTAGACATTTAATTTGTGCATCATATATTAGTACTTAATCTATAAGTAGATCTGATTACCTTTCTGTTACGTACTAATGTATTGGTGTGTTCAGTGTAGGCTCTGTGTACCATTGTTCAATCAGAAGAAGAGGAATAGACAGCTGTTAACATCTAATGCACCTAAAAATGATCCACGTATCAGTACTGCTTCTGACGGTTATGATTTCCCTCCTATGCCAACAGGTAAGAAAATGAGTAGAAATTTTTCAGGAAGAACTGGGATTGTAGAAAATTGCAAATTTTACTTAATTATAATGAGAATAGAAAGGTTTTTTTTTTTTTTTCCTTCTTTTACTCTCGAAATACAGAGATTTCTTGGCTTTTCCTGAATGTTCTGGTAAAAGAGTTTGAGTTTCTGTGTACAAGGGTTGCTTAGCTTCTCAATGGAGTATCTTAGATTTGTTCTAATGAACTAGGAACCTACATTGCAAAGATTATTGTTTTCCAAACAGATATAGATTTTGTGATCTGTACATTTAGTAGTAAAGAATGGAGAAACTCAAGTTGTCCCAGGAACAGGGGAAAGTATGCATGGAACACAGCAAAAATGTGAAAAACAAATAGACTTTAGGAAGGGTAGAAGCCCAGGAATTTCTGATGGTTGGTTCTAATTTCTTTTCTCTCCTCTTCTGGCATTTTTGCCTTTCTTCATTTGCTGGTTCTTTACTCTCTGCTATGGTGTGAAAATTCATCTGTTGGAACTCAATCAGCAATGTGATAGTAGTTTTAAAAGATGGGACCTGTAGGACAGATTACATCATGAAAATTCTTCCCTCGCGCATGGGATTCCTGACACACAATGTGCATGTATCTTAGGGAGCTTTATGGTTCTCCTGTCATGTAAGAGGTGCCATCTGTGAAGCAGAGAGAGAGAGCTTTTGTCAGCTACCTGGGACATCCCAAATTCCCTGTTAAAAAGTAACTTCTGTTATTTTCAAAATAGCCAGTAAAGGTATTTTGTTATAGCAGCCTAAATGAACTAAGTCACTCCCATCCAGTTTGCTTCTTTATAACTTCAACTAGCACATGAACTAAGTTTCTGTTGCTAGGAGTTTACATAATCTTTTAGTTGTAGCTCTCTGAGGTCCCTGGTTGACTGCTTTTTGTGTCTCTTGACTAAATCCTAGAGACAGGGAGGCTTTGGTTCATTTTATCACTTAAGCGAGACCACTAAAATCCTGACTTCCTTTTATGGGTAGGACTCTCACTTCTGAACCAGTTGGCTATGGTGGTGAGTGCTGGGAGATAGGTTTGCTGACTTTGTATTTCCCTCTGGATGAAGGCATGGTCAGGCAGACATTTGGAAATGTATTCATTGCATGATGACTATATACATTTAAATTTGGGAGATACTTAAAATTATTAATAGAATATTATGCAACTAGAATTCTTATATATAGCAGTACTTGTTAATTTTTTGACTGTTTTTGCATAGACGTTAGCATAGTTCTACAGTTGTTTTTTTTCTTCCATGTTAGTGGAATTTGAGGCATAAAGTTCCTATTATTCCCATTTTTATGTATAGACAATTAGAAATTCACGTGGAGAAGCACAAGTCAGCATATATCTGGTCATCCTGTACCTTTACAAACTTCACCATCATTCTTCTAAAGACTAGAGTTGAACCATAATATGACTGAGCTATACCCTTTCTTAGTATTCATCCTAAAAGAATTACAGTTACCGTAGTATAGTGAAACATGCATAGCCATCTTTCTAGCAGTACAATTCACAATAACCAAACTGTAGAACCTGCCTAGGTGTCCCTTCCGTGGATGAGTGGATAAAGAAAATGTGGTGTATATATACACACAACAGAGTTTTATTCAGTCACAGATAAAAATGAAGTTATGCCATTTGTAGGAAAACGGATGGAACTTCAGAACATTGTTAAGCCAAAATAAGCCAAACTCAGAATGTCAAGGGTAATCTGTCTTCTCTCATGTGGAAGCTAGAGAGGAAAAAGGAAAATAAAGATGTGTGGAGGGTGGAGTTTCATGAAAATCAAAGGGAGATCAGTAGAGAAGAGGAAAGGTGTCATGGAGGAGGAGAAGGGGAGGGAAAGGCTAAGTACTGGGGAATGATATTGGCCAAATTATATTGTTATATTGTATGTACAATCAATATGTAACAATAAATCCCACCATTATGTACAACTGTAATGTACCAATAAAAATATGGAAAAAATGAAAATGTTCATCATCACTTAAAAAAATATTATAAGTTGCTTGAGTGTTGACCTTGAAAAATAGCAAGTAGGAACTACTTCATAAGGAGATGTGCATTTTCCTCAATTACTGAACCCTTTAAGTTCTGACTGCAGTTACTGTAGTTACTGTTTGCCACAGATACAATAAGATTCTTACACGGGGTAAGAGTGTTTTCCAGTTTTTTGTCTTGACTCAGTAGTTGGGCTGGAATATAACCAATCTGTAAAAAAAAAAGAAATAGAAGAGACTAGAGTATGATAGAAAACACCAGAACGTGTCATTCCTAGGAAGGATAAGATTTGATGGTGAAATTTTGTTATGTTCTCTAACCTTTTTGTCTGCCTCTGTTCATCTCTCTCACACATATTATGTGTGTGTGTCTTATGGGTTATGATGTATTTCTTGCTTTGGGATAGAATAAAAATTGGGATAGACTGCATTTATGTTATAAAGTATAAGATATAATATCAGAATTTTTATGTTACAAAGTACAAGATTCTATGTTAGAATTTATTATCTTTGTTTAAAACACGAAGGGGAAGAAAGACATCTCTAAAAGTCATTAGGGCAGGCTATGGCAAATTCAACAGTAAAGCGCTATTGAAGACGATTCCTTTATCTGCAAGTTTTTACACTTCCCAAGTTAAATGAATTTGAAATACTTATTTTGAACAATGCTACCTGTTTTCCTTTTGTATGTGTTGTTATTCTTTTGAGATTGGGCCTGGGAAGCTATGAATCCAGAGGAGGCTGCTTTAATGGAAACAGTGAACACAGCGTATGTTGAAAATACATAAGCCAATAAATGTGTGTCTGATGTCATTTTTCTGTGTATATTTTACAGTTATTGATTTGAAAACAAATAATTTATATTTAACAGGACAAATTTCCTTGAAAGTCAAATACCACCTTCAGTTTCTCATCCCCTGAGACGTCAAGATTCTGTCCTTAAATCAGTTCAGTCAAATACGGTAAGAAGCCAAAGTGGTTGGAGGTGAGTCTACTTAAAATTTGTCTATTCTTGTCTTTTCCCTCCCCTCCTCTTTGCACTTCCCCCTCCTTTATCTTTTCCTCCTTTTTTAGACAGAATTGCATTTAGGAAATTTCTATATTAATAAATATGTTATAATGTTTGCATATAACTTAGGGACATTCTCATTGTACTTTTTAAATCACCTCTAGGTTCTATATAATAGCTAATACAATATAAATTCTGTGTAAATAGTTGTCATACTATATTGTTTAAGAAATAATAGGGCTGGGGAGATAGCTCAGTCGGTAGAGTGCTTGTCTCTCATGCATAAGGCCCTGGGTTCGATCCTCCGCACCACAAAAAAAAAAAAAAAAAAAAAGAAAAGAAATAATGACAAAGAAAAAGTCTATACAGTACAGTTCAGTCTGTTCAGTACAGACACTATTTTTTTCCAAATATTTTTGAGCTATGGTTGGTTGAATCTATAGATGTGGAAACCTATGGGTACAGATGGCTGACTGTTCTGTTTTTATCTACCTATTTAACTTTGCCAGTGAGTTTCATACGTATAATCTCTTGTTGCTCTTTATCACCTTTCTGTTTCAACTTGAAGAACTCTAGCATTTCTTGTAATATATAACCTGTTGAGGTCTCTAAGTTTCTTGGAAATTACTGATAATTTAAAGTTAGCTTAAATACTTGTGAACCAGAAGTTTCCATGTCTTCACAGGTATTTGGTGAAGGGGAAAAGAGAATTTTAGTTTCTTTCTCTTAAAATTAACATGTTGTCTTTTCTTTTATATTAGTGTGTTTCTCCCCTCCACTAACTTCACTTCTTTTAGATGATTTTGGCTTTGAACCTAAGTTCTAATTTCTTTCTGAGATGTTTCTAGTCTCACTTCTCCAATAAGTATGTCCAAAAATTTGCACAGTCTTCCTAATTTTTAAACACGTTAGACATGTTCTCTTAAATATTACTCAGCCATAAAGATGAATAAAATTACGGCATTTGCTGATAAATGGACGAAGTTGGAAAACGTCATGCTAAGTGAAATAGGCCAAGCCCAAAAACACCAAAGGCTGAATGTTGTCTCTGATAAGTGCATGACAATGTATAATGAGGGGGAGTGGCAGGGGGAAGAGAAGAATGAAAGAACTTTGGATGGTGTAGAGGAAAATGGGGTGGGAGGGGATGGGGGACAGAAAGATAGTATCAGGAAACAGTATTACCCTATGTATATGAATTACATGAATGGTGTGAATCTACATTGTGTACAGCCATAGAAAGGATAAGTTGTACCCCATCTGTGTACAATAAATCAAAATGCAGTCTGTAAAAATAAAAAAGATTTAAATTAAAAAAAAAAAAAGGAATGTTAATCCCAGTGACTCGGGAGGCTGAAGCCAGGCCAGGAGTGTTGTGAGTTCAAAGTCAGCTTTAGTGAGGCCCTTAACAACTCAGTGAGACCCTGTTTCTAAATAAAATATAAAAAGGGCTGATGTTGTGTCTTAGTGGTTAAATGCCCCCTGGGTTCAATTCCCAGCATACACACAAAAAGAACGTTAGAATGGTATGTATTATAAAATTTACAGTATAAAGTTTAGAAAATGTTCAAATAATATATATATTTTATCTGTTTTTCATGATGTTTTATGGCAGTTTAAGGAGCTTTTATTTGTTTTCCTGCTGCTGGAAACTGAGTGATTGACTGTAGTTCAGTAGGTTATTCAGAGTGTAGCAGGTTTATTTAGAATAGCAATCTTCAAAACACAATAAGAAATGCTGGCAAGGATATGGGGGAAAAGGATCACTCATACACTGTTGGTAGGAGTGTAAATTAGTACAATCACTGTGGACATCAGTGTGGAGTTTCCTCAAGAGACCGAGAATGAAACTACCATATTTCCCAAATCTACTACTCCTCAGTATTTGTCCAAAAGAACTTGAGTCAGCATACTGTAGAACTGTAGTGATACATGCATACCCATGTTGATAGCAGTGTAATGCACAATAGCCAAGTTATGGAACTAGCCTAGGTCTCTGTCAGCAGACGAATGGAAAAAGCAAATGTGGGATGTGTACGCAGTTGAGATTTCCTCAGCCATAAAGAAGAATGAAATTATATCAATTACAGGAAAATAGATGGAACTTGGGAGCTGAAACCCTGAACTGTAGATTGGGAATGGAACATGCTGAGTGGCTTAAGTCAGTCACCGGTCACCCCTGCATCATGGGGTGTGTACAAAGCTCATCCAAATCTAAGAATGGAATTGATTTGGTTTCCATTACAGGCTTCCTAAAGGAAAATCTGAATCTTATTAGGGCAAATGTAAGTGGACCTCAAAATATCAAAGGCCCACTAGCAGTACCCAGTAAATGGTTATTGAAGGAATATATAATGTCATCTGATAAAAATTTCTGAAGCAAAGCATAGATTAGGGTTTGCATCTTATAGATGAAAAAAAAAAGCTTTGTAAAGAGGTTGAACAGTTTGTTCAAGGGGAAAGAAATGGGGAGATGTAGGTGAAAGGGTACAAACTTTCATTGTTGTAGGATGAATAAGCCTAGAGATCAAATGAACGTATTGCTGGGGGACTGAGGTTAATATTAACATATCGTGTGTTGCAAATTGCAGAGAGTAGGTCTTAGGTACTCTTACGACATGCAAACTGTAACCGAGGAAGGTGATGAATGTGTTAGTTTGCTCATCTGTACTAATTATTTCACATCTTCAATACCATATATGTATGTATCTTGTTTGTACCCTAAATACATACAGTAAAAATAAATTTAAAAACCAGTCTTCTTGAAGTTGCAAAACAGTAGTAAGATGAAGAACTGGGACTAGAACACAAGACTTCATCAATGAAGGTTATCATTCAGTGTTTTTCCATTAAACTGTGATGCTTGTTATAATAATGTACTTATTATTATAATGCAGTAGACTGGTGTGGGCATTTAACCACCATAGAGAACACAGTCTATGGAAAAAGCTTCAGATGGCCCACCATTGTCAATTGTACGAACTTGACATATAATCTGTTTCTAAATAAAAAAGGGTTCAAATTTTTCTTTAGTATAAAATTGTTTCAGAAATATCTTTCCTTTTTAAAATGTCTTCTTTATTAATGTAAATAGAACTATAAGAGGTTGATGTGGGATGTTATTTAAATACCAGCTTCTTTGTTACATTTTATTTGCATTTCCGACATTGATTTTTTTTTCCCCCCTTATTTCAGTGTGGTTAAGCTGTCCCTCGATTCGGCTGTTGCACCTGGCCTGTATTGTTCAAGAAATTTTGTCATGAGAGAGATGGGAGAAATACTCTGCTTTCTGTATTTCATGAAATTGTGAGTATTTTTAAAAGCCTTCTTTGCAGAGCCTGTGCCAACACAACAAAAATGCAGGCTGTTATTTCATTGTGATAGAAATTCTGTTTGTTTAGTACTTGAAACATTTTGTTTGCTTTTAGTTCAGGTAGTAAAGTTGTTCATTTGTTTAACTAACCTGGAGAGCCTCCTGTACCAAGATCTGCCCTGGGTGCAAGGGATATAATGTGACATGTAAGTGATAAATGGCTCCTTTTCTCAAAGAGTTTCTAATCTCAGAAAGACAGATACATGAATGTTACACTGTGGTATGACAGAAGTATAAGCAGGGTGCTACACATGTAAATAAGAAGGGTGGGCCAGATCAGAGAAAGACTTTCAAAGGAGATCCTCACCTATATTATCTTAGATATTTAAGTAAACCATGAGAGTTAGTGGCTCCAAGCTCTTAGAATGGGCAAAGTTGCTCCAAGTCCGTTCAGAGCACTTACTCATAGTTCCTGTCACAGATCCGTGACAGTGATTATAAAATGTCTTGGACACTGTTAAAATCTGAGAAGGCCAAAGATGGTTCTGTGTGTGTAGGTTATATCCTTTGCTCTTTACATGGTGAGCTGGCCACCACTGCACCTGTCCGGAAAGCTCTGAGTGGGAAGGAACAGAGGGCCAGAGTCTAGCACAGGAGCCCTGGGGGCTGACAGGTGGGGCCCCAGCCTCAGATCATGGCTACTTCCAACAATGCCTTTGAACAGAAAGTCTGCAGACTCCTCCCCACATGGTCATCCTCCTCCCCTTGCACTCCTCCCATTTTCTCTTCAGGATACTTTTTCAGATATGATAAATTCCTGTTTTCCATCCCTGTTTCCCAAGAATTTTCCGTGTTGTGGAACTATGGAAATATTCTGATTAAATTTTACCACTTACAATCTTTTAATTAATGATAGCATTCCTTAGTATTACTATGCAGTGTATTTTCTGAAGATTGTATCATTTAGCATACTGACATGTCTATGAGAGGCATTTACAAAGGTTCTAAATCTTTGCCTATGTAATTGAAGTATTCAAGGAGCTTTAAAAATGCCATAGGGGTTTCAAGATGGCGGTCTAGAGGGTGGCTGCATTTCATGTTGCTCCAGGACTCAGGATTCAAAAGAAGAGATATTGAGACACTTGGGACCAACTCAAAGCAGCTGGGTGACTCTCACCCGTTGGGAAGGCGTCCCGGATGGGACGGTGGTCCTGGAACGCAGGCAACTTTGTGAAGTAGAGCTGCCGGCGAGACACCCTTCCCCCCGCTGGAGCAGTGAACTCGGACAACTGGGAGCGCCGTAAAGGAGGCCGCTCAGCACAGCACTGGGACTCGGAGCAACCACTGGGGCTCCGGCGGCTGCCCAGGGGAGGAGTGGCGAGGAGAGCTGTGTGGACTCAGAACACCCGGGCCTGCCCTGAGGAGGAGGAGGAGGAACGTGGCCACTTGGATTCGGAGTGACTGCACCAGAGCTACAGGCGGTTGCCAGAGGAGAAGCTCCGCGGCGAGCTGTTTGGACTCAGGGCGACTGCTTCTGAACACCGGGGCCTGCCCTGAGGACGAGGAGGAGGAAGAGGAGCGCGGCCGCTTGGATTCGGGGTGACTACACCAGAGCTACAGGCGGTTGCCAGAGGAGGGGCTGCGTGGCGAGCTGTTTGGACTCAGACCACTTCTGAACACCGGGGCCTGCCCGGAGGAGTAGGAGGAGGAGGAGGAGGAGCGCGGCGGGTCCTTTGGACTCGCAGTGACTGCATTAGGCTCCAGGCGGCTGCTCAGAGGAGAAGGCGAGTGGTCAGTTGTTTGGACTTAAAGTGACAGCTCCTGAACACAGGGGGGCTGCCTGGAGGAGAAGCGTGGTGGGTCGCTTGGTCTTGAGTGGCTGCACCAGAGCTCCGGGCGGTTGCTCAGAGGACCCGTGCAGCGGGTCACGTGGATTCAGAGCCACTCAGAGCGACCGCTCCTGAACACCCGGGGGGTTATCTGGAGAAGGCGGAGGAACGGGGAGGGTCACTTCGACTCAGAGTGATTGATTGCCCAGGGCTACGGGTGGTTGGTGGGAGGAGGAGGCACGAAGTGAGTTTCTTGGACTCCTAGTGACCTGCACCGGAATACTGGGCGGCTGTCTGGAGGAAGAGGCCTGTGGCGGGTCTCTGGGACTCAGAGCGATTGTTACAGGGGCCCCAGGTGGCTGCTCAGAGGAGGGGCCGCATAGCCAGGCGATTAGGTGCAGAGCAGGGTCCCAGGATCTAGGAGGCTTCTGGGTGTTAGAGCCGCACAGAGACAGGCTTAGGGCGGAGCAAAGGTTCCAGGCCTGCGGGCAGATTCTCTGAGGAGGGGCAGCCTAAGGAGATTCATCTGCGAAGGGTGAGGCTCCCAGGCCCAGGAGGTAGGGCCGGGCCCCTGGGAACTTTACAGAGGAAGGCACCCAGCCCAGGCGGTAGCTGTAAATTGAGGGGAACCACTAGGAGGGAACTGACCAGCGAGACCTCCCTACCGGGTGAGGCTTCCCTGCTGGGTGAGGTTTCCCCACAAGGACGGTAAAACCAGACACTCAGGCCCAAACAGGCCTTGCCTCAGCCCGCAGCCTAGGTCTCCTTTGGATGACCATTGGTCAACAAGTGGAGGCACCTCTGCCCACTAGCAGGGATTATACCCCACCTGAAGGACACCACTCCTAGAGAGGCAGCTTCCTTGTGGAGCACCGCATTATCAACTTCCTCCAAGACTTCAGCCTACTGAAGGCTAAGGGGGGATATATATAGAAATCTTCAGGGACATTGTAAGTCAATAGAGGAAATCTGCAATATCTCAGCGGTCCACTGATACCTGAACAATATGAGAAAACAAGGAAAGAAAATGCTGCAAACAAATCTAGATGTTACATCAATAAATCCCAATGACAGCATGGCAGAAGAAATGACAGAAAAGGAATTCAGAATGTACATAATTAAAATGATCAGAGAAGCAAACGATGAGATGAAAGAGCAAATGCAAGCATTGAATGATCGCACCAATTGACAGTTAAAAGAGCAGATACAGGAAGCAAAAGATCATTTCAATAAAGAGTTAGAGATATTGAAAAAAAACCAAACAGAAATCCTTGACATGAAGGAAACAATAAACCAAATTAAGAACTCCATAGAAAGCATATCCAATAGGATAGAACACCTGGAAGACAGAACCTCAGACATTGAAGACAAAATATTTAACCTTGAAAACAAAGTTGAACAAACAGAGAAGATGGTAAGAAATCATGAACAGAATCTACAAGAACTATGGAATATCATGAAAAGGCCAAATTTAAGAATTATTGGGATTGAGGAAGGCCTAGAGAAACAAGCCAAAGGAATGAACAATTTATTCAATGAAATAATATCAGAAAATTTCCCAAATCTGAAGAATGAAATGGAAAATCAAGTTCAAGAGGCTTATAGGACTCCAAATACACAAAATTACAACAGACCCATTATACACCAAGGCACATTATAATGAAAATACCTAACATACAAAATAAAGACAGAATTTTAAAGGCTGTGAGAGAAAAGAACCAAATTACATTCAGGGGGAAACCAATACGGATATCAGCAGATTTTTCAATCCAGACCCTAAAAGCTAGAAGGGCCTGGAACAACATTTTTCAAGCCCTGAAAGAAAATGGATGCCAACCAAGAATCTTATACCCAGCAAAACTTACCTTCAAATTTGACGATGAAATAAAATCCTTCCATGATAAACCAAAGCTAAAAGAATTTACAAAAAGAAAGCCAGCATTACAGAACATTCTCAGCAAAATATTGCATGAGGAAGAGATGAAAAACAAAGAAGCAAATCAGCAAAGGGAGGAATTATTCTAAAGGAATTGTCAAATAAAGGAGGAAACAAGTTGTGTCAAACAAATAAATAAACAAAATTTTAAAAATGAACCAAATGACCGGGAAACCAAATCATATCTCTATAATAACCCTGAATGTTAATGGCCTGAATTCATCAATCAAAAGACATAGACTGGCAGACTGGATTAAAAAGAAAGATCCAACAGTATGTTGCCTGCAAGAGACTCACCTCATAGAAAAAGATACCCATAGACTAAAGGTGAAAGGATGGGGAAAAACATACCATGCACATGGACTCAGCAGAAAAGCTGGAGTATCCATCCTCATTTCCGATAATGTGGACTTCAAGCCAAAGTTAGTCAGAAGGGATAAAGAAGGTCATTTCATACTGCTTAAGGGAAGCATAAATCAGCAAGATATAACAATCATAAACATCTATGCCCCAAACAGTGGCTCATCCATGTATGTCAAACAAATCCTTCTCAAGTTCAGAAACCAAATAGACCATAACACAATAATACTAGGTGATTTTAACACACCTCTCTCACCACTGGACAGATCTTCGAGATAAAAATTGAACAAAGAAACCATAGATCTCAATAACACAATCAATAATTTAGACTTAACGGACATTTATAGAACATACCATCCAACCAAGAGCGAATACACTTTCTTCTCAGCATCACATGGATCCTTCTCTAAAATAGACCATATATTATGCCACAAAGCTAATGTTAGCAAATACAAGAAGACAGAGACACTACCATGTATTCTATCAGATCATAATGGATTGAAGTTAGAAATAAATGAAAGAGTAAAACACAGAAACTATTCCAACATCTGGAGATTAAACAATATGCTATTATATGATGAATGGATAACAGAAGATATTAGGAAGGAAATTAAAAAATTCTTAGAGGTAAATGAGAACAAAGAAACATCATATCAAAATCTCTGGGACACTATGAAAGCAGTACTTAGAGGGAAATTTATTTCATGGAGCGCATTTAATAAAAGAAGTAAAACTCAACAAATAAATGACCTAACACTACAGCTCAAAGCCCTAGAAAAAGAAGAACAGAACAGCACCAATAGTAGTAGAAGACAGGAAATAGTTAAACTCAGAGCTGAAATCAATGAAATTGAAACAAAAGAAACAGTACAAAAAATTGACAAAATAAATAGTTGGTTCTTCGAAAAAATAAACAAAATTGATAAACCTTTAGCCACACTAACAAAGAGAAGACGAGAGAAAACCCAAATCACTAAAATTCGGAATGAACAAGGAAATATCACAACAGACAGGATGGAAATACAAAACGTAATTAGAAGCTATTTTGAAAATCTATACTCCAACAAAATAGAAAATTTCGAAGACATCAACAGGTTTCTGGAGACACATGAATGGACTAAACTGAACGAGGAGGACATACACAATTTAAATAGACCAGTTTCAAGTACTGAAATAGAAGAAGTCATCAAAAGCCTACCAACAAAGAAAAGTCCGGGACCAGATGGGTTCTCAGCCGAGTTCTACAAAACCTTTAAAGAAGAGCTCATTCCAATACTTCTCAAAGTATTCCATAAAATAGAAGAGGAGGGAACCCTCCCAAACTCATTCTATGAAGCCAATATCACACTGATACCTAAACCAGACAGAGACACATTGAGGAAAGAAAATTTCAGACCAATATCCTTAATGAACATCGACGCAAAAATTCTCAACAAAATTTTAGCAAATCGCATACAAAAACATATTAAAAAGATAGTGCACCATGATCAAGTGGGTTTCATCCCAGGGATGCAAGGTTGGTTCAACATCCGGAAATCAATAAACGTAATTCACCATATTAATAGACTTAAAGTCAAGAGTCACATGATTATTTCAATAGATGCAGAAAAAGCATTTGATAAAATACAGCACCCCTTCATGCTCAAAACACTAGAAAAAATAGGGATAGTGGGAACATTCCTTAACATTGTAAAGGCCATTTATGCTAAGCCCATGGCTAATATCATTCTAAATGGTGAAAAACTGAAAGCATTCCCCCTAAAAACTGGAACAAGGCAGGGATGCCCTCTTTCACCACTTCTATTCAACATCGTTCTTGAGACTCTGGCCAGAGCAATTAGACAAACCAAAGAAATTAAAGGGATACGAATTGGAAAAGAAGAACTCAAACTATCCCTGTTTGCTGATAACATGATTATATATTTAGAGGAACCTGGAAATTTCACCAGAAAACTCTTAGAACTCATAAGTGAATTCAGTAAAGTAGCAGGTTACAAGATCAATGCCCATAAATCCAACGCATTTTTATACATAAGTGATGAATCTTCAGAAAGAGAAATTAGGAAAACCACCCCATTCACAATAGCCTCGAAAAAAATAAAATACTTGGGAATCAATCTCACAAAAGAGGTGAATGACCTCTACAATGAGAACTATACAACACTAAAGAAAGAAATTAAAGAACACCTTAGAAGATGGAAAGATCTTCCATGTTCTTGGATAGGAAGAATTAATATTGTCAAAATGGCCATACTACCTAAAGTGCTATACAAATTCAATGCAATTCCAATTAAAATCCCAATGACGTACCTTACAGAAATAGAGCAAGCAATTATGAAATTCATCTGGAAGAATAAGAAACCCAGAATAGCTAAAGCAATCCTTAGCAGGAAGAGTGAAATAGGGGGTATTGCAATACCAGATCTTCAACTCTACTACAAAGCAATAGTAACAAAAACGGCATGGTATTGGTACCAAAATAGAAAGGTAGATCAATGGTACAGAATAGAGGACACGGACACAAACCCAAATAAATACAATTTTCTCATACTAGACAAAGGGGCCAAAAATATGCAATGGAGAAAAGATAGCCTCTTCAACAAATGTGCTGGGAGAATTGGAAATCCATATGCAACAGAATGAAACTAAACCCATATCTCTCACCATGCACGAAACTAAACTCAAAATGGATTAAGGACCTCAGAATTAGACCAGAGACCCTGCAGATTATAGAAGAAAAAGTAGGTCCAAATCTTCACCTTGTTGGTCTAGGATCAGACTTCCTTAACAGGACTCCCATAGCACAAGAAATAAAAGCTAGAATCAACCACTGGGATAGATTCAAACTAAAAAGCTTTCTCTCAGCAAAGGAAACTATCAGCAATGCGAAGAAAGAGCCTACATCATACTTCAGATAGAGCACTAATCTCCAGAATCTATAAAGAACTCAGAAAACTCTACTCCAAGAATTCAAATAATCCAGTCAACAAATGGGCTATAAATGAGTAGACACTTCACAGAAGAAGATCTACAAGCAATCAACAAACATATGGAAAAATGCTCAACATCTCTAGTAATAAGAGAAATGCAAATCAAAACCACCCTAAGATTCCATCTCACCCCAATTAGAATGGCGATGATCAAGAATACGAGCAACAACAGGTGTTGGCGAGGATGTGGGGAGAAAGGTACACTCATACATTGCTGGTGGGGCTGCAAATTAGTGCAGCCACTCTGGAAAGCAGTGTGGAGATTCCTTAGAAAACTTGGAATGGATCCTACATTTGACCCAGCTATCCCACTCCTTGGCCTATACCCAAAGGACTTAAAATCAGCATACTACAGAGATACAGCCACATCAATGTTCATAGCTGCTCAATTCACAATAGCCAGACTGTGGAACCAACCTAGATGCCCTTCAATTGATGAGTGGGTAAAGAATCTGTGGTATATATATACAATGGAATATCACTCAGCCATAAAGAATGATAAAATTATGGCATTTGCAGGCAAATGGATGAAATTGGAGAATATCATGCTAAGTGAGATAAGGCAATCTCAAAAAGCCAAAGGACGAATGATATCGCTAATAAGTGGAGGATGACACATAATGGGGGGGAAGGAAGGGTTAGTGTTAGGGTTAGAGTTAGGGTTAGGGAGGTGGGCAAGTATGGAGGAAGGAACTACTGTATAGAGGGTAAAGAGGGGTGGGAGGAGTGGGGGGATGGGAAAAAATAACAATGAATCAAACAACATTACTCTATGTAAATTTATGATTACACAAATGGTATGCCTTTACGCCATGTACAGAGAAACAACATGTATCCCATTTGTTTACAATAAAAAAAAAAAATGCCATCGGCCCCCTTAAAGAGATTTTGATCACATTCAATGGGGGAATGGCACAGAAATCTGTTCTTTAAAAATAAATAATTAACACTCCCCCGTAAGAAAAATTATACATTTATTTTAGTGCTAATTAAACCATACAGGGAAAAACATAAAAACATGGTCATATTATTCAATGTATAGTCTGCAGACCAGTAGAGTTAGCACCACCAAATGTAAAATTTCGATCTTTTAAAATGTAGAATTTGAAGCGAGCCCCACACCCAGACTATTAAATCCAAACCAAAATTAACAACCAGGTGCTTCATATGTTCGACAGACTTTTTGGAAGAACTCTTCTTTGAGTCTTATATACAGTGCAGAATCAGAAGTACAGATGTAGAGGTGAGGAAGACGAGAGGTGGCATTGATGGAGCAGTGAAATGCTTATGCCTGATCAGTTGCGCCATCTGCAAGTGGTATCTGTGTTTTATGATTCCTCATTAAAACCCTTGAAGCCAGAGATACATCCCACTAGTTTCCCAGGGAATCAACATTCTGAGAAATTAGGTGTATCAAACTTCATTGATCCCTTTCCTGTTTACCAGTGAAAAACCAGTAATATGACTACATCAGATATCATCAGCAGGGTAAAAATTCCAGCAATTGGATTCACTTACATCTGTTTAGGGGAGGAACTTTCCATGTGCTTTAATGTCCCACTTCATTTTCCTTAGCTCCAAGGCACCCTGTGTGTAGACATCTGAGGATAATTGGAGTGAGGTCTCAAAGGTAGAAAATACCTTTGTTACTTTAATTCTCCCTAAATTATAAAACCTCTCTCTTGGATTGACATTTTTCATACTGATATCGATGAGTCATGTGATTATCAACACAAGAAGCAAAATGTCAGTGTGGTTACATATACCAGAATGTGTGGTTGTCTGTTTAGGATAAAGACTCGTGTGGTTGAGTTGTCTAATATTCTCCATGGGTCTGAAGCCATGTATTCAGTAACAAAGGGTCGAAATCTAGTGTAGTGTACATGGTTCAAGCTAGTGAATTCCTCAGGGAGGATTTAGTAGGAGTAGTGATTGTAACTTCAAAGGGAATTTGCTGCCTTTGAACTTTTTTCTGATTTTATTATTTATTATAAACCTACAATCAAAATAGCATTTTAATGGGTTCTTTTTAGTTATACGTAACATTAGGATTTCTTTTTGACATACTTACAAAATCTTGGAATATAATTTGCTTTAATTCAGTCCCCAGGACTTCCCTTTTCCCTCCCATTCCCTCCCCTGTTCCCATCCCTCTGCCCTAATGATTTTTCTGCTATTTACCTCTAGTCGTTTTTATATAATTAGCACCTTGTGGATACAAAATGGTGAGGTACACTGTAGTATATTCACATATGTACATAGGAGGGTAAGGTCAGATTCATTCCAAAGCTTCTCTCTGTGAACTTTGCTGCATGTGATATCTCAGCCTGAAGGATAGTCAACAAATATTCTTGAAACACTGGCCACATTCTGGTACCATGCCTGGTACTGGCTCTGTTGCAGTCATGAAGGCTGACGTGGCCTTTTCTGCATGGAGTTTATGCTCTGGTGAAAAGGCAGCTACAAATAAAGAGTCCAGGACAATTGAGTGCTGTTCAGTGAGTGTAGGACTCAGGTAGTCCAAGGAAGCAGGCAAGGTATAGCTAAGCAAGTCACAAATAATGATCCTAAAAAATAAGTGGGGTATGCCAAGTGAAGTGGAAAGAGGGAAGACAAGGCTAGGCAAGAGGAACAGCAACTGTGAAAGGCTGGAATCAAGAAGTTATGACTTACAGGTGTAAGTCCACAGTGTTGCAAAGGAAGGGATGTGATGTAAGAGTCATTGTGGGGTCAGTCGAGACATTAGAGGTAGGTAAGGGTCACAGTGTGAAACATCATTTTCTCCCGTGTCTTTCAAAGGAATTGTACCTTGATCTTAAGAATAATGAGCATCCACAAAACTTTCAGCAGAATGATGATTGGATTTTAAATGTCAGAATGCCAGAGTGGGATGAGTTTGAAGGAGAGAGAGCATGGAAGCAGGGAGATGAAACAATAGGCTTTTCTAAACTCCATACAGAGTATGTTGTCAGCCTGGTCTACATTGTAGCAGTTGGGATAAAGAGTGAATGAATTAGAGAATGAAGTGGCAGAATCTATAGGGCTTGCTGGATGAGCTGTTAATGTGAGGGAAATGAACAGATGAATTAGAGCTCTCAGGTTTCTGACTTGAGCCTAGATTGCTTTTACTGAGGTCTGAGAGAATGGAGGAGTGGATTGGGAAAAGGTAGAGTGAGTCATGGGTTTCAGTTGGGATCTGTTGAGCTGCAGATGGTTGTGGTATATCCATGGAGAGTTAATCAGTAAGCAGTTGGTGATATGGAACTGAAGGAGGTAGAGCTATTTATCACAGGTTTAGATGGCAATCAAAGAGTCAGCATTATTATTTTCAATAAGTGAGGAAACTAAGTCTGAGAGATGGCTTGGGATGAGTGATATGTCAGTCTCATTGAGTACTGAGGGTATGATCAATGGGATCAAATACTGCAAAATGCTAAGAGACAGCACATCATTGAAATAGGTTTGCCTTTTTATTTATATTTTCAAAGAACCCAATTTTCTCTTAAAGATACTGGAGATAGAGCATGACAGGAAGGAACCAGTCTATCATCTCAGAGTTCCACCTCCAGGGCCTGCCCATAGAGCCAGAACATCAAAACCTGCTCTATGCCTTATTCCTGACTATGTATCTTACTATTTTCCTGGGGAACCTCATCATCATCATCCTTAGTTACCTGGTCTCCCATCTCCACACTCCCATTTATTTATTTCTCAGCAACTTGTCCTTCTGTGACCTCTGCTTTTCCTCTGTAACAATTCCTATACTGTTGCAAACCATGCAGAGTCAAGTTACAGCCATGCTCTGTGCAGGCTGCCTGGCCCAAATGTACTTCTTCCTGTTTTTTGGAGACCTGGGGCGCTTCCTTCTAGTGGTCATGGCCTATCACCACTATGTGGCCATCTCCTTCCCCCTACACTACACCACCATCATGAGCCCAGGCTCTTTCTCTCCACGGTGGTGCCGTCCTGGTTGGTGACCACGTTCTGTGCCATGCCCCCACACCCTACTTATAGCCAGATTGTGTTTCTACGTAGAGAATGTGATCCATTTTTCTGTGGTCTGGCTTCTCTTCTGAAGCTGTCCTTCTCTAACACTCACGTCAATGAGTTGGTGATATTCATCACAACAGGCCTCGTTCTTGTCATTCCCTTTGTCCTCGTTGTTTCCTGTAGGCACATCGTGTCCTCCGTTCTCAAGGTCCCTTCTGTTCAAGGTATCCTCGAGGCTTTCTCCACCTGTAGCTCCCACCACTCTGTTGTGTCACCGTTCTATGGGACAGTCATTGGACTCTACTTCTGTCCATCAGCTAATAATTTTACTATGAAAGTTACTGTCATGGCTCTGATATACACAGTGATCACTCCCATGCTGAATCCCTTCATCTATAGCTTGAGGAACAGAGACATGAAGGGAGTGATGAGAAGAATCCTTTAAAACATTCCCATTAGCCTAGGATGGTATTGCTTGGGAGGATTGCATCATTTTCTGCTGCAAACGATGATATCGATATGTTGATATTGATATTTGAATACTATTCCAGGTCTGTCTTCCTGTCATAGAAGTTACTATTCAAATATAATATCACATAATTATCCATGAAATAATACAACCATATTCACCATGTATATTTTGTATAAAAGGGGTTCTCACTAATCTTCTAATAAGACTTTCCTATTTGTTAAATTCAGCCAAGAGTGAGGAGGCATAAGGTAAAATGTTTTAATTGAAATTTCTGTCTGTAGCTGTTGAGCCACTAATTTAACTTGTGTTGTTTTCATAAGCAGTATCTTGAAAAGCCTTATCTGTTATGAGGCATATTTGCTTCAAATGATATTCTGTCCATTCATGCAAATACTAAATCCCAATCTGTATACTGTTCCTTATTCCAATAGAATGTGACTTTCATTATATAATAAATTTTCTTTTTCTTAGAAGTGTTCACATCCTTCTGTCTCTTAACGCCTTTTTTAAAAAAGCTTATTTCCATGCCTTCTTTGTATTTTTTTTTAACCTGTCCTTAACCTCAATGAACTTTCAGTTTGCTCTGTTATAATAGTTTTGCTTGAGTTTATCTGAGATCTCCGGCCCCGAACATCATTTCTTCAAGTTTGAGTAAGGAAGTTAGAGTTTGCTTATGAACCTCACTCTTTAATGATGTCTTTTTCCTCCTTGGTATTTTAAAATCTATCACTAAACTTTACATCTGTGATGTTCTTTTACTCTTGTGAAGATTTGAGCATGGAAAGGAAATTTTATTACCCTGTTGAACACTGAAAAATGTTGAATTTGAACTTGCCAATGATCCAACATGGCAATGAATTATCATCCAGTTTTAATTTATTATTTAATACTAAGATTACTGACTTAACATTCTCCATGTGTTGCTAAGGGTATGCTAGTTGCTATAACGGATAGGCTCTCAAAATTCAGTTAGCACTGGGGTGTGGGAGGCATGTGTTTCATGCTATCCGGGTGATGGAGGTATTGTCATTTTCAACATGTGGTTTCCAAAGTCACCTCAACTTTTGCCATCCGGTTGGAAAAAGATAATGGGTAGAGGATTCCGTAGAAGAGTTTTATAGACCAGGCCTAGAAGTGGCATGTATCACTCTGATCTACATTTATCTCTCCAGAATTCAGCCATTTTCCTGAACTGAGATGCCGTTTTGGGAGAGGAGATAATATTTTTTTCACCTGAATTCTATTCATAGATTTACACTTTTTTATGGCTCATTTTTTTCCATTGAAAAATAATAATTGTACAGGAGAGTGGGATTCTTTGTGGAGCATTTGTACCAGCATGTAACCAAATTTGATCAGTTTCATTCCTGGGAACAGCCTCTTCCCTTCCCTCTTCCCCTCTCTCTCTCTGATCTTTTTTGCCTCTACCCTGTTAATGTCCCTTCTATTTTCACGACGATGTCCTTCTTTTTGCCCCCTTTTTCTGTCTTCTTCATATGAGAGAAATTTTCTATGATCCTTGACTTTTTGAGTCTGACTTAATTCACTTAACATGATGCTCCCATTTTCCTGCCAATGTAGGAACCATGAACTTTTGCTCTTTACTTAGTTGTCTTTCTACATTAACTCAGAGAAGTTATAGGAAATAGCTCTATTAAAAGTTCAGAAAGGGAGACTAGGAGTCACTGAAATATGTACATTTGGCTAATGATACCACACAATTTATTGTCAAAGTGCATACATTTTTAAATTTATAATTTAAATAATTATAAAATCACAAGTTTAAGACAAAGCACCAAAAGGTCATTTGTACCTCCCCCAGATTCCTCTCCTGGCAAAATTTTATACACTAGAATAGATTATGAAAACAAAGAAATTGACGTTGGTCCAAGATCATTAACTGGACCAGAGAACGTACTTGAATTCCACCAGATTTTTCACGCCTCATTTTACAGTGCGCCCTTCTGTGGAATTTATATTTATCTCATGCATGGATTCATACAACTGTCACCACAACCAGAAGCTTGGGATATGCAGAGTTTATTAGTGTACAGCTGCATATGAGGGTGAATTCATGACTGATATTACATGTCAGAAAGAGGAGCTTGTGGATAAGTGGGCACAAAATTAAAAGGAATATTTATGTTTGGTATAGATTTATTAGAATTCTTAAAATATGCATTTCAAAATTGTATGTGTTTAACTTAAAGAAAGGGCTGGGGATGTAGCTCAGTGGTAAGATGCCCCTGGTTCAAACCCCAGTAACCCCCCCCCCCCCAAAAAAAAAATCCACTAAAGGAGACAAGAAGAGTGGAAAAACCATTATATTAATATCTGCAAAAATACTAAGCAAAACCACAACAGCAGTAGTGAGTCCGTACCTATCAGTAATAACCTTGTATGAAGAAAATAGATTGAATTCTTCAACAAAAAGAGACATTGAGTGAATGTACAAAACAAAAAACAAAGCCCACATCTAAGCCTCCTATGAGAGATATTTCACTTTTGATAATGCACTGATCTTGAAAGTGAAAGGATTGAAGAAGATATTCTATACAAATAGAATATTCTGTGCAAAAAAGAGGAGAGGAAACAATGTTTATCTGATCAAATAGACGTTAAATAAAAATAATCAAAAGAGACAAAGGACATTAGCTACTAATGAAATGATCAACTTGTCAGGAGGATATAACAGTTTTAAGTTTTAAAACTTAAGACACTGAGACAACTAACAATATGAAGCAAATATGAAAGGGCCTCTCCTTTCAGGCCCTTTAGTAGGGGACCTCAGCACGACACTTTCAGTATTGTGGACCGATCATCCAGACAGAAATTCAGTAAGGAAAATTGGACTTCAGCAACATTTTAGACAAAACAGAGCTACCAGATATATAGAGAGCATTTCATCCAACAGCAGCAAAAGGGATGTTCTTTTCAGGTGCACATGGAACAGTCACCATATCATATGTTAGTCCAACATGCATCTTAGCAAATTTAAGACGATTGAAATCACACCAAATGCCTTTTCTGAATACAATGGTATGAAACTAGAACTCAATAACAAGCAATTTCAGAAAAGTCACAAATACATGGAAATTAAGCAAGATGATCCTGTGCAACTAGTGGGTCAGTAAAGAAATTAAAAGGGAAATTTAAAAATATCTTGCAGCAAATGAAAACAGAAACACATCCTACCAAAAAAATGTGGGATGCAGCAAGGGCAGTTGTAAGATAACAGTGTATTGCAGTAAACACCTATGTTCAAGGAGAAGGAAGATAACTTCACCTTATACTCAGGGAAATAGGAAAAGAACTACAAACCTTAGTCAGCAAAAGAAAAGATACAATAAATATCAGATCAAAATAAATGAAAGAGACTAGAAAAACAATACAATGAAACAATATCTATGAAGCAGAGTTTGGTTTTTGAACCAAAAAGTAGCAGACCAATATCCCTCTAGACTGATGGAGAGAAAAAGAAATAAATCAAATGAAATCAGGAATGAAAAAAGAAACCATTGATGTCCACACAACTGCGAAGGATCATGAGATGGTTATGAACAATTATATGCCCCAAATTGGACACCCCAGAGGAAGTAAATACAAAGAACCTACCAAGATTGAATCACAAAGAAACAAAAAATCTGAAAAGACAAATAATTGAGAGAAGAGATAGAGTTGATTAAAAAAAAAATGTGTCCCATCAAAGGAAGGTCCAGGACCTCAGGGTCCCACTACTGAATATTTTAAGAGCTATTATAAATTCTCCACAACTCTTCAAAAAAATCAGAAGATGAAGGAATACTTCCAAATTCTTTTTACAAGACCAGAGTTACCATGAAATTATAGCCTGACAGGGACTTCCTGACAAGAAAACTACAGGTTCATATGCTTGATGAACAGGGATGCAAAATACTCAGGTGAGTTCCATAGCACATTAAAAGGATCATTCATCATGATCAAGTGGGATTTATTCCTGAGATGCAAGGATGGCACAACATTTGCAAATCAATAAAATGGCTATAGTTCATTAATAAAACAAAGGAAAAAATCATGTGACCATCTCATGCAGGGAAATCATGAGAAAATTCAACTTCCTTTCATGATAAACATCACAACTAATTAGGTATACGAGGACTGTACCTCGGCACAATAAAGGTACAAATATAGGAAACCCACAGTGAGCATCATACTGAGCAAGGAAACGTTTGAGAGCATTACTTCTAAGATCTAGAATAAGACAAAGAGGTCCACTTCTACCACTCTTGCTCCAGATAGTACTGGACCATGTAAATGGCAGGAGAAAGAAGAGGCATCCACATTGGGAAGTAAGAAGTAAAATTATCCCTGTGTATGTATGATATGGTCTTTTATATTATCATGTACTAATTATATAGAAAAGTGGGTTTCAGTTTAGAACATATGTATACGTGTATAGTAGTTATTTCCTGTTGCTCTTCCTTCACTCGTTCCCTTGGTTCCCTTCCTCTTTTCTAATTATCTTATCCTTTCTTGCCATCATTTTTTTCTTTTTCTACATTCCACATATGAGAGAAAGCATGTGATGCTTAGCCTTTCTTCATCTGGCTTATTTTGCTTAATACAACACTCTCCAGTTCCATCTATTTTCCTGCAAATGACACGATTTCATTTTTCTTTATGGCTGAATAATATTCTGTTGTGTATGTTTACTGCATTTTCTTTATTGATTGATCCATTGTCAGGCACCTAGACCGATTCCAAAAACTTGGCTCTTGTGAATTGTGTTACAGTACACATGGTTATGTGTCTATCCCTCAAGTACTGACTTTTTTTTTCTGTTTTTCTATTTTTTTCTATTCATTTTTTTTATTGTAAACAAATGGGATACATGTTGTTTCTCTGTTTGTACATGGCATAAAGGCATACCATTTGTGTAATCATAAATTTACATAGGGTAATGTTGTTTGATTCATTCTGTTATTTTTTCCCTTCCCCCCACCCTCCCACCCCACTTTTCCCTCTATACAGTCCTTCCTTCCTCCATTCTTGCCCCCCTCCCTAACCCTAACTCTAACCCTAACATTAACCCCTCCCTCCCCCCATTATGTGTCCTCATCCACTTATTAGTGATATCATTCGACCTTTGGTTTTTTGAGATTGGCTTATCTCACTTAGCATGATATTCTCCAATTTCATCCATTTGCCTGCAAATGTCATAATTTTATCATTCTTTATGGCTGAGTAATATTCCACTGTGTGTGTGTATATATATATATATATATATATATATATATATATATATATATACCACAGTTTCTTTATCCATTCATCAATTGAAGGACATCTAGGTTGGTTCCACGATCTGGCTATTGTGAATTGAGCAGCTATGAACATTGATGTGGCTCTATCTCTGTAGTATGGTGATTTTAAGTCCTTTGGGTATAGGCCAAGGAGTGGGATAGCTGGGTCAAATGGTGGTTCCATTCCAAGTTTTCTAAGGAATCTCCACACTGCTTTCCAGAGTGGCTGCACTAATTTGCAACCCCACCAGCAATGTATGAGTGTACCTTTCTCCCCACATCCTCGCCAACACCTGTCGTTGCTTGTATTCTTGATAATCGCCATTCTAATTGGGGTGAGATGGAATCTTAGGGTGGTTTTGATTTGCATTTCTCTTATTACTAGAGATGTTGAACATTTTTCCATATGATTGTTGATTGCTTGTAGATCTTCTTCTGTGAAGTGTCTGTTCATTTCCTTAGCCCATTTGTCAAGTACTGACTTTAACTTTTGGTAAATGCTAAGGAGTGGTATATGCTGAATCACATAGTAGTTTAATTGTTAGGATTCTGAGGAACCTCCATGCTGGTTCTCTTAGTGACTGTACTTTACATTCCCACCAAAGGAGTATAAGAATTCCTTTTTCCCCAACTTCTTACCAGCGTTTACTGTTATTTGTGTTCTTGGTGAGTGTCATTCTGCCTGGAGTGAGATGGAACTCAGTGTAGTTTTGCTTTGCATTTCCCAGATGCTAAAGACATATAAATGCTTGCCAGTTAAATTCTTTTCTTTTTTTTCCTATTGAGAAGTATCTGTTTAGTTCATTTGCTCCCTTATTGATTGGGGTTTTTATTAAATGTTATGTATTGTGTTCTTGATATAATCTGCATATTTATCCTCTGTCAGAAGAGAGACTGGCAAAGATTTTCTCTCATTCTATAGCTTGTCTCTTGACCCTGTTGTTTCCTTTGCTTATAGATTCTTTATAATTTCATGCCATCCCATTTGATATGCATCAATAAAAATCATGAATTTTAAATGGTAAAGCCCTGTAGAGTAAATAAAAGAAACTTGATTCCTACCTAGATGAACTTTTACAGAAATGGTTTTTCATTCCTAGTAACTCTGCAACATGGTTAATTGGCAACTTAACCAATGGATTGTAACAAATAGTCTTTGTTCTTAAAGTTTATTTGCAAAATCTTATTGCTTGGAAATTGGAGTAAATGACTGTAGTAGGATGACTTTAATTAATCAGGGTAAATACCAAGAAGTGAGATAGCAGGGTCATATGTTGGTTCCATGCCTAGTGTTTCGATGAATCTCCATAGAGATTTCCGTAAGGGTTGTAAGAATTTAGTGTCCTTCCAAAAGTGTACAAATGTTCCTTTTTCTCTACCTCTTTCCTAGCATTCATAATTTCTTTGCATTCTTGATGGGTGGTGCCATTTTGACTGGTGAGAGAGGAAATCTCAGTGTAGTTGTGATTTGCATTTCCCTAATTACTAATGATTTCGAACTTTTTTTCCAAGTATTTTTTAGCCATTTGTAGTTGTTCTTTGGAGAAGTGTCTGTTTTGTTCATGAGACCCATTAATTAATTGGATTAATTGATTTTGGAGTATAAAGTGTTTTGAGCTCTTTTTCTATTCTACGTATTAATCCTCTGTCAGAAGAGGAGCTAGGAAAAAATTTCTGCCATTCTGTGGGTTCTCTCTTCATATTCCTAATTGTTTTCCTTTGCTGTGTGTTTTAATTTGATACTGTCCCATTTATTAACTCTTGGCATTATTTCCGGAACTTTTAGGGGTTCTATTGAGGAAGTCATTACTTGTGCCTAAAAACCTGAGCGTTGACCCTATATTTTCCTCTAGGAGTTGCATAGTTTGTGGTCTAAGTTGTACGTCTTTGCGCCATTTTGTGTTGATTTTTGTGCAGGGCGAGAGATAAGGGTCTCTCTCTCTTTTTTTTTTTTTTTTTTTTCTGCTACATATGGATAACCAGTTTTCCCAGCACCGTTTGTTAAAAAGCCTGTCTTTTCTCCAAAGTGTATTTTTGGCATCTTTGTTAAGGATCAGATAGACTATATCTGTGTGGGTTTGTCTCTGAGCCTTCTGTTCTGCGCCACTGGTCTATGTATGTGTTACTATGCAGTTTTTGTTATTATAGCTCTGTATTCTAATTCGAAATCAGGTATGTGATGCCTTTCGCATTGATTTTTTTCCTCATAAAATTGCTTTGGCTATTCTGGGTCTTTTATTCTTCCAAATGAATTTTAGGACTCTTTTTTTCTAGTTCTGTGAAGAATGTCATTGGTATTTTGGTGGGTGTTGCATTGAATCTGTATATTGCTTTTGGTAGTATGGCCATTTTAACAGTATTAATTCTCCCTATTGATGAAAATGTGAGGTCTTTCTATCATTTGAGGTCTTCTTCAATTACTTCAGTGGTTTTTAGTTTTCATTGTAGAGGTTTTTTACCTCTTCAGTTAGATTTATTCCTAGGTATCTTATTTTATTTTTTTAGGTTATTTGAATGGAATTAGAGAAACATTCTGTTGATGATGAGCCTAGAGATATCGATTTGTTGTGCAGTGTCGATTTTAATTCCAAACGGACTTCATAGTGTATTTTCTGGGTGCCTTCCTTGACCGAGATTAGTGGGATTGATGCTGTGCATGCTGTGTTGGAGCCTAGGGGCCTGATTTCTCTATAGGTTTTGCAAGAGTGGGGTCCTTCTGGTAGTTCAGGCAGAAGTATTTGGGTTGCAGTTTCTGTGGTTACTCCTCCAGGCTTGTCAGCGATGTGTACTCTGAAAGGGTGTGGGAATGACCTGTGATGAGGTTCTTCATAGGTGCTGCATCCTTAACTGTCATGTTACTTCTTTCTACTATTGCTAATGATGTGAATGTCCAGGAGTAGGACTTCAGGCCCCTCTAGCTTTGCCCACTTGGAGCTGGGCCATCAGTTGAGGGTTATCTCTTCTCCTCTTGAATTATCCACCAGGGTTCAATTAGGTTTAGGTTGTGGCTGGAGTAAGCCACATTTTCTCTCAACTGAGCTCTGAGAGAAAGCAAACAACCACAGAATATGCTTGAAGTCCTGGGATTTATCCCCTGTAGCACTCAGGATAAAACAAGCAACAGTAACAACAACATAAAAGCAAATACCAGAAAAACCCATGATAGCAACAATAAGTACATCACCAATAACAATAGAAATGAAAGGGGCAAAAATAATCTCGAACACAATCACTAAGTACCAAGGAATTGCAAGTCAAAACCACAATAAGATATTGAAATGGAGTAAATTATGTTATATGCATTCATGAATATGTCAGAATGAAATAGTCTATAGTTTTATAGTCTAAAACTATACTGCACCAATAATAACATAAAAATAATATCACCTCATCCCAGCAAGAATGGCTACCATCAGAAAGGTGAAAGATAACAAGTGCTGACAAAGATGTGGAGAAAGGGAAACACTTGCATACTGTTGGTGGGAATATAACTTAGTTCAGCCATATGGAGAACAGCATGGAGGTTCCACAAAACATTAAAAATAGAATGACCTTTACTTTATATTAGGTAGAGGGGAGTGAAGGGAAGGGGTGGGGTATGGGGGAAGGAATGATAGCAGAGTGAAACAGACATAATTACCTCATGTACTTGTATGACTGCATGACCAATATGATCTTCGAATATGTATATAATGTATATAATAGAAAAAATGAGAGATTACACTCTATATATGATCTATCAAAATGTATAAATGCATTCTACTGAAATGTACAACTAATCAGAACAAATAAAAAATAAACAAAAAAATTTTAAAAAATATAATAGCCATGTGATACAGCAATCCCACTACTGGGTAAACTTCCACAGGAAATAAGTTCAGTATGTTGAAGGCACATCCTCATCCCCATATTCATTTGGGCACTACATAGAATAGCCATGAAACAGAATTCAGCTGATGAATAAAGAAAATGGTGTATAGATATACAAGAAAATACAATTCTGACATAAAAGAATGAAATCCTGCAATTCGTGACAACACAGATGGAGCAGGAGATTATTATGTTAAGTAAAATAACCAGGCACAGAGAGTGTCACATGACCTCACTTTTATGTTGAATCTAAAGAGGTTGATTTCATAGTTGAGAGTAGACTGGACCAGAGGCTGGGAAGAGCCAGGGATGGAGAAGGGGTGAGGTAGGGTTGATCTGTGGGGACTAAGACACAGTTACACAGGAGCAAGAACTTCTAGGGTGCTATTGTATATTAGGGTAATAGATTATAATAATGTACAGTACATTTCAAGAAGATAGAAGAAAGGATTTTGAAAGTTTTCATCAAATGATAGGTGTTTGAGGAGATGATGCGTTTAACTTGATTTAAGTATTACACAAGGTGCACATGTATCAAGACACTAATTAGTATCCCATTTGTATGTACAGTATTTATACTTTTCAGTTTTCAAATGAAAAAAAAAACTTAAAAAATATTAAGAGACTTGACTTATGGGATCATTTTTACATTCTTATGGTTTCCTTGAGTTCCTGCATCTCGTTTTCAGTCCTTTTTGGCATAGGATCAATTCTTCTTCATGTCCCTTTAATTACATTTTAATGTTATAAAGTAATATAATTTAAATATTAATCATTCTGTGGTACCATGTCACTGAGATTTCAGAGTTTGTCTGTAATAAGAACTGGTGTCACTTTAACAACCGTATGGAAAATAACAAAATATTTCAGAATAACATTCAGTGGAAAAAGCATAATGCGAATAATGTATGTATCATAATCTTTTATGAGTGTACATATGCACATAGAAAAGTGGTTGCTCAGGAAACTAAGTGGGAGGTTGCATTGTAATTTTAGGTATGGATAATGGATGAAGAAAGACTTGAAGGGAGCCTAGAGTTCCAGGTTCTGCATGTTGAGATTGAACTGTCCACAGATTCTCAATTGGAAATGCCCACCGGGCAATTGAAAAGAACATCCATGGCTTTAAACAGATAAATGGATAAAGAAAACTAGGTATATATACACAATGGTATATTTCTCAGCCACAAAAGAATAACTTTAAGACATTTGCCAATAAATGAATGGATCTGGAGACTATCATGGTAAGTGAAATAAGCCAATCCTGAAAAACCAGAAATTGAATATTCTCTCTGATACATGGATGCTAACACACAAAAAGGGGTGGGGGGAGAACGGAAATTCAGTGGATTAGAAAAAAGTAGACTGAAGGGAAGGGAGAGGGAATAGAAGTAGGAAAGACAGAGGGATGATTTGGACATAACTTTCCCATGTTCATACACGAATACACCACCAGTGAAACTCCATGTCATGTACAACCACAAGAATGGGATCCTAATTAGAATAAGATATACTCCATGTATGTATAATATGTCAAAATACACTCAACTGTCATGTATACCTAAAAAGAACAGATCTAAAAAATAAATAAATACAAGTAAATATAGAATTAAAGCTTTAAAAAAGAACAGCTGAGAGCTCTGAAGAAAGGTCTGTCCTTCAGATAAAGTAGCGAGGTCAGGAGACTATATGAAAGGAATGGGTTTGAATATCATCACTTAGAGGGACAACTGAAAAATGAAGAGACCAAGGCAAGAAACCGTCCATGTCATGAGAGTGCTACAATTTTAAAAGAGGATAGTTACTGACCTTCATTTGGAAGTGGGAGAAAATGAAAAGAATCCTCAGTCCCTGATCTTGCACAGCCTTAACAGCTGACCCACTGGGTGGCAAGGAAAGTTGGTGAGCTTCATAGCTTTTAGTATGCAAATAAGTCATAATGTCTTTATTTCCATGGGATTGTGATGGGGGTACAATAAAACATACAAGAACCTTCAGCAAAGTCAACAGAGAGGCAACCTTAAAAACTAAAATTTTCTGACAGCCTCTATCTTTTTGCCCCATCCTGGGTCAATGAATTCTAGGGATCCTGGATTAGTTAATTACAGGTGAACATAAAATTGTTCAGTGACAGGATTGCACAAGGAGTTAGAAAAATTTTGACAGGACAGGGAATAAAAGTGTAGACATGAGAATAAATAAGGGGTGTAGGAAAGTTAGGAGATAGAGTGACAACAGAATTTTTGCAGGAATATTATGTGGGAGACTCTCAAGGTTTTCTGGGAGATGGAGATATTGGGAGGTTATTGAGTATCAATCTAAGATTATGGAGCAGTATCTTAAAATGATACCATAGTCAAAGCAGATTTGAGAAAAAACTGAAAGACCTAGGAATAACTTAATAGTGTAAGAACTTAAGAGCACATAAAATGTAGCTTTTACATAGGCTTGTTCATCATCACCTGGGAAAGACAAAGAGGAGGGCAAAGCCAGTTCTCTGAGACCACCTTCCCTAGTTCGCTGCTTAGCTAAACCTCCTTTCTTTTGCCTATTGAACAGTTATGGAGTGTGCTACTTCAGCAGAAGTTCCCATGGTGAGGGAAAACTGTATTCCAATATTAATATCACTAATAATATAAAAAATATGTTAAAAGCCCTTCTCACACAAGGGAGTTTTCTTCCAACAGGCGACCCTTCCTAGGGCTCCATCCATATCTCTCTTTCTCAGGCTATAGATGAAGGGTTTCAGCGTGGGAGCCCCCACTGTGTACTTCAGAGCGGCGACAGTATGTTTCACAGTTGAATTATTACCTGATGGACATAAGTACAGACCAATGACTGTCCCAAAGAAGAGCACCACCACAGAGAAGTGGGAACCACAGGTGGAGAGGGCCTTACAGGTACATCAAGCAGAAGGGACCTTGAGAGTAGAGGACATGATCCTTGTATAGGACACAAGAATGAATAAGAATGGTATGACAACAATCCTCCTATAATAAACATCACCAACACATTAACATGAGGGTCAGAGCTGGCCAGCTTCAGCAGGGTGAATATTTCACAGAAAAAGTGTGGGATCACATTGTCTGCACAGAAGGACAGTCTGGGAATGAGCAGGATGTGTAAGAAGGCATAGATTTGTGGTCAGCCCCCAGGACAGCACCACCAGGGACAGACAGCTTGGGTCTCATGATGGTGGTTTAGTGCAGGGGGAAGCAGATGTTCATATGGTGGTCACAGGCCCTGCCATGAGGATGAAGTTCCCAAGGTCTCCAGAAAACAGAAGTAAATTTGGGTCAGGCAGCCTGCATAGGGGATGCATGGAACTTGACTCTGCATGTTCTATAGCAATTTGGGCATTGTGAAAGAGGAAAAGCAGATTTCAGAGAAAGACAAGATGCTGAAAAACAAATGCATGGGTGTGTAGAGATCAGAGTCCAGGCAAATGAGGATGATAAAGAGGTCCCCCTCATCCTGTGGCAAGATATATGGTTAGCAGTAAGGCATAGAACAGGTTTTAGTGTTTAGGCTGGATGGGCAGGCCCAGGAGGAGCAACTCTGAAGTGAGAGTTTGAATTTTTCCCATTATTACCTGTCTCCAGTACCTTTAAGAGAAATTAGCCCTTTAAAAATCCATGTGACAATGATTGTCTTCTCTGATACACAGTCTTTACATGTTCTATAATAGTTGATCTCACCATCATCACAATAAGTATAATCTTACAAGTGTCTTTAATCCCTATGATCAATTATTACTTTTTGTCATATTATTTTAAACATTTTTGAGTAGTCCATTCTTTCCTAAATACTTATCTCTTAGTTTCTATCACAAAAGGAGTGTTTCATTTTCTTGTACATCTCTGACTGGTCATCCTAACCAATTGTAATTGGTGTCTGCTATATAATATCTTATAGGATGGTGTTCCTCTAACATATATTTGTAAACCCTATCCTCTTATAATTCTATGTATAACCCCAAGAAAATCTCATCTATGACAAATACTTAGATTATCATTTAAACTCAGGTAGAGACACCTCTCTCACCCACAGATCTCTGTGTGCCTTTGCTTGATGATCATACTCCCTTCAATGGATCACAGGCATCTTAAGCTCAACAGGTCCCTAATGAAACTCAGCATGTTGTGTTGCATCCACACGCCTCCTCTTCTCTCTCATGTCTCTGTAAATAATGCAGGATCTGATCAGAAATCTTGGACTTTTTTTCTTCCATTCTTCTCTGTCACCATCAACTCCAGTTGTATCTGTCACATTCCATATATTCTACACTTCATTCCTCTGCTGCTTCCCCCACTCCTTATCACAAAACCACATTCATAGACCTTGATGACATGTTATCTCACCTGAATTATGTAAGTAGTCCCAGTGAGATTCAAATCATGTCCCTGTTTTCATACCTTAAATACCCTTCTCCTTCAATATGCTTCATTCACACTGTGTCATTCTGAGATGGAAATTGGATCAGCTCTCCTGCTTCACACTTCAGGATATTATTGCTCTTAAGATAAAAGTGAAGTTCCTTTGAAGGGTACAAATGGTGCTTCATTACCTGAGCTGTGTCTACTTCCACAGTCTCATCTGGCCCCCAAGTGATACAAACCTTCCATTGTCCAGCACTGCTGGACTGAAAATCATAATTTATTGCCTCTAGAATTTCATACTTGGTGTTCTTCCAATCTATCCCTTTCTCCCCTCTGCTTCCTCTTTCAGTTAGCTTATCCTGATTTATCTTTCAGGTACTTTAGATGGCACTTATGAAACTATACCTCCCTTGTATCCCCACCCTCGGTGAGTTGTGTTGATGCTTGCACAGCATCCTGTTCTCATCCCATAGCAGTGAATTCCCTGATTAGAGGTTGATGGCTGATTTTCCACCAGGTTGTGAACTCCATGCAGGAAAGGCCATGTCTGTCTCATGCCTGCAGCAGGGCAGCTCCTGCCATGGTGCCTGATGTGGCCAATGCTTCATTAGTGTTTGTTGGCTGTCCATCAGGATGAGACAGATTCCTTCAACTTTAAGGACAGAAAACTCTCATTAAGTAAAATAACCACAGTTCTAAAATCTTCGCAGAGTACAAACTCACTAGACTTCATCATCTAGCAGTAAATTTTGACACTCCATTACCAACTTCACAGATGTAATTTTATATTTATTAAGAAAATTAGGGTGTTTAGAAGTACTGCACGTTTCAGTCAGACCAGTGACTTAAACATCTTTATGTGTTAATCCACACACATTTCAGGGATATTGATGTGATAGAAAATAGTATGAGCATTTTAGAAACTATGGAGAAAGCAGATCGTGTTGCATTTTTTAAAGCTCTCCCATGAGTTCCTCCTCAGATCTCCATATCACTTATGATGATTAATTTTATGTGTCAACATAGCTAGATCCTGGCATCAGGCTTTTGTAAAATACCAGTTCTGAGTGTTGGCATGACAGTATTTTATAACATTGAAATTTAAATCATATTTTGAGTGAAGTAGATTGCCCCCCCCCAAAAATGTGATGAGCCTTGCTACTGTCAGTAGAAGGTCTTAAGGGAAAAGACTTCACTCTCCATAAGAGGAAGAATTCTGTCTCCAGAATTCTGTGGTCTCTGTACTGTACTATCTACTCTTCCAGGAACTCCAGTAGGCAGGACAGCCCTGTAGATTTTAGACTTAACAGTTGTACTATTCTGTGGGGTCTATCCTTAAAATAAACTTTAAACTAACACCCTCTCTCTCTCTCTCTCTCTCTCTCTCTCTCTCTCTCTCTCTCTCTCTCTCTCTCTCACACACACACACACACACACACACACACACACACACTGCTTTCTTTTGAATAACCCTGACTCATAAAGTCCAGTATGTTGCAGTGCTCTGCAGTTTGCCTGTAACCCCGGCAGCTCAGGAGGCTGAGGCAGGAGGATCTCGAGTTCAAAGCCAGCCTCTGCAACTTAGTGAGGCACTAAGTAACTCATTGAGATCCTGTCTCTATAAGATGTAAAAAAAGAGCTGAGGATGTAGCACAGTGGTTGAGCTCCCCTGGGTTCAATCCTAAGTACAAAAATAAAAACTGTCAAAAATGGAGAGGAGAAGCATTAAGAGATGTGAGAAGATCACATTCACTAGAATGATATAAATGAGTTCTGCTGGGATGTTCACCAACTGCTGATGGTGTTTAAAACTACTGCATTAACAGTTTGTACATGTGGACATCATGTGTTTGCATCATAGTAGGAAGAAATGTGGAGAAAACCATGTACCTGGTTTCTCAGACTTTTGCTCAACTTTTGAGTTTGTGGGACTATCTTTATGTCAAGAACATGTACAGGGATCACAAAACCAGAGAAACCACCTGCAGATATTTTCATAATTCACTGAGCTTCCTATCTTCCTCAGCCATTAAATCTAATATTCTCAGTCTGGACTGCACTTAAGAATTATGTAGGGTGAAATTTGTAAATGTAACACACGTGCAGATTACCTACCATTTAAGACATTTATTCTGTTTCTGTAGCTCAGATTCTACATTTTTAATAAATACACAAATAGTGGTGTCAATACTGTGATCACTGGACTGCACTTGACTAGCATATACACACATTGTGATTAAATGTAGATTACTGAGCCCATTGAGATAATGTAATTGAAATCTCTGAGAAGTGGCCTGTGCAAAGCTTTCTAAAGTTCCTTAGGAAAGTGTAAAATAAAGGAAGGTTAAGAATTGTTATTGTACTGAACCCTACCTTATAGGCCTGTTATGTCAAAATGCTGTGATCTTTGAGGATTCACTGCACAGTAAGTAATGTTAATGAACAGTGTTTTAAATAAAAAGTATTATAAGTTGATGAACATTCATCAAAATATTCTGTACTGTGGCAAAGTCTTGGAAAGCAGCTCAGTAGAAAAAAGGAAAGTTATCATACCTGAAAAATTACCTTGTAGAACATCGTAAAACCTGACAAATCATGACCTTCAGGTTGGAAAGATACCAGATCATTTTCCACCTGGACAACTTACCCAGGGTGTCTGAGGGTCAGTCCCAGTCCCTGACACAAGATCCTGCTCTCCTTTTTTCATTATAAGCATATGAAGTAACATCCTCTGTAGTCATCACATAGATAACCATGCCATCCCTTCTCATGGCTCACCTTCTAGTCATCCATGGGCCTGAGAGGCTCTGCATCCCAGGGGAATCCAGATTTGGGCATAACTCATTAAGCACAAAGTAATTATCTAGGACCTTTTTAAGACAAATTCTCAGAGTCTCAGAGTCCTGTATGGTGACTGATTACAGCCACTGATCACGCCTGACTATACTTTGGGAAAAGGTAGGGATGGAGAGCTGAGAGACGAATGACCACTCATTGCCCATTTAGGGCATGGACAGGAATCCTGTGCTGGTGGAGCCTACATTGGGGACTTGAAGAAAAATGGTAGGATGATCCATAAAAATAAATCAAGTACTAGACTGTGAATGGTCTAAAATATATTAGGAGTATAACAGCTTATACAAGTGGCATCAGCTTGCATGTTTTTGCATTGCTGTGCAATGAGTAAACCTTCCATAATGAAACTTACTTGGTAAGGTTCAAGTGAACCTTCAAGTGAGCATTATATTATGTAGCTAATGCTAGGTAACAAAGCCTATGTCATTCACCTCACTTCATCTCACCCTGTAGGCCTTTTATCATGATACAGTGTGACAGGAAAAAGAAGAATGAATAGAGTACACTAAGATTTAGGGAGAGAGGGGAAGAGATGACTGGGACAACATTTGTTACAGTATATTTTTTAATTGTTCTGTTTTATGATTAGATGTTGTTGTTAATATTTTTCTTCTACCTCATTTACTACTATTTTAATGTTGACTGTCCCCCAAGGGTCCATATGTAAAAGTCTAGACTCAGGATTACAGTATGCAGAGTTGCTATGGTTAAGTAGCAGGACCTTCTGGAAAGTCCTCAGGTCATTGTGGATGACTTTGAAAAGGATCCTGGAACTCTCCATTCTAGTTGGAGATGTGATCCTTCCTCTCTATGTGTCCTGCCATTCCTATCCTGCAACATGAAGTGATAATGCAAGGCTGGCCTGGCCAGGGCAGCCATTTGTCATTTGAACCCTTCAAACTGTGAGCTAAATGAACTGGTTTATAAGTCTACGGTGCTAGATATTTTATTGTACTGGTAGAAAGCTTGTACAGTAGTCTCTTTAATAAATGGTGATGGAAAAATTGGATTTCCATATTCACAGCTTTTAAATTTTAATTCACACCTCCACTCTGTACACAGTTAATAGATAACGGATCTTCAATCTTAATGTTTGTATGAGTGCTGAGGAGATTGCCTGTGACATCCTACTCTGTGAAGTCCGAGATGTTCCCAAGCAAAAAGCCAAGGTGCAGATGGAGCAGATGTGCGGTGCTTTCAAGTTGTAACCACTAAAGTCATTTGAGATCACTGCAACGTGAATTGGAATAAAGAGGCACCAAAAGTGTGTAGTTCTTAAAGGATATGCTCTTCTGCCAAGGGACATAACAATCCCTTAGACTATTATTTGGTCTTTTTCTGATTCATGTATAAGCTAATGTACAAACAGCAGGGTTGTTCCTGTGCAGGGGGTAATTGATATTGATCACCAAGGGGAAAGTTGGTTACTCTGCACAACTGGCATCTGAAATCCTGGGAACAGATTGGGTGGCAGTTCATACCACTAGCAAACATTAATGAAAACTATAAAACCCCATAAAGGCAACACCAATAAGGATGCACATCCCTAGAAAGGGAATTTGCAGTGTGTCATTATGTGAAGACCCTCCAGCTCATGATGACCAATGAGGAGTGGATTTTGAGACAGCGAATTGTATATGCCAAACCTGGCTTCTCAGTCAAATGCTGGGAGAGGATTCTCTTGGCATTAGGAAGTGACGTGATAATACATGGAGGAAGGGATGATGATTGTGCTGGCTGCTCTTAAGGATTTCCATAGAAAATGAGCCAAATGTGGTGCAAAGTCAATTTTTTAACACGGTGCGAGGAAGGATTGATGGGAAATGGTCTGGGGAGTTCATTTCTTCTTATTCTTCTGATTTCTCTATGTCTGCATGTATTTTAATCATAGCAGTCTGATCCTGTTAAGTGCATTTCTTCCTTTCCTTGGGACGGTGGACAAGAAGATGGGGAATAGTAACAGGTTCTGCCATCCTTGCAATATTTCCGAAACAGGCATTACATGATAATCTGCTGAAGTCCACTGGTGATTACTTGTTTTCCAAAGGATAAAGCCTAAACTCTTAAACTCCTAAGATACTATGGGACATGCACAATGTCATCCCTGATTATCTTGCTGGTTTCTGCAGCCATCTGCCTTCAGCTCTGGAAATATGGGCTGCAGACACACAGATCTCCTGCCCCTTGCCTACACAGGCAACAAGAAAGCATGTGTCTTTGAGCTGCTCAGCATCTTCCCCTTCCCCCAGAGGATGGGGGAACAGGTGTGAACTGAGGTTGTCATAAGTCACCACTACAGGACTCTGGGAGAATTAATCTCTGAGAGGTCCCGAATAATTATTTTGTCTTTCATTAGTTCCTCCAGCATCGGTACTCCTCTGGGATGCAGAGATCCTTGGACTCCTGTGTGTAGAAGGGGAAGAATGAGAAGGGATGCTGCAGTTGTGTGGAGACTACAGAGGCCGTTACTTCCTGTGCTTCTAATGAATAAACAGGAGTAGGATCAGGTCCCCGGAGTCACAATCAGCCACCCTGGGTGAGTTCGTAGATGGGTGAATGAGTTCCTGTCTGCCTTTTGAATGTGATTGTCTTGAATTTCCAGGTTGTATGATGTTCAGCAGAAAAATTTCTCAGGTTTGTTAAGTTTCCCCTTTTCCAACTTTTCTTTTCCATCTTTTAACCTTCCAAGACTTTTTCACATGGTTTGAATAATTTGATTAGTGTTCAATATATTCATGTTTTATTAATAATGTTCATTACTATAACATTGTGCAATGTCCTTGAAATGCTTGTATCATTTTCATGTAAAAACCACCTTTTGAATAAGGGTTCAGTGCTGTAATACTTCTTGAACATTCTTTCGTTTACATTCACCTGTGGAGTTTAAAAAACCTTGCGTAGGCCTCCTGTCATAGATTGTGATTAAATTTATCTGAAGGTACTCACTAACCTGCATTTTTAATGACAATGTATATGTTTGATACTCAAGTGCAGTTCAGTGACAACAGTACTGACATCACCTTGGGGTTCATTTAAAATGTAGAAGTGAGCTACAGAACCAGATTAGGTTTTTAACAGAATCCCCAGGTGTCGTGCATGCATATTAAATTTTAGAGACACCGTTCTAGGTGATTCTTATGTGCAGGTCAGGTTGAGAACTGTGGATTTAACAGCTGTTAGAAGTTCATTGGGCTGTCAGTGATAACATCGGCAGATGATGTCTGTGGTTTGTGATCCCTGTAAATACTCCTTACACACGAGATCATTGCACTCACTCATCAGGGAATTCAAAATTGTGAGACACCAGGTGCATGATCTACATGTTTCTTCCCACTGTAATGCCAACACCTAATATTCAAGGGCACATACTGTTAATGTGGCAGTATGGAACACCATCAGCAGGGTGAGGTTACCAGCAGTCGTACTCATTCATTTCATCTTAGCAAAATGGGCTTCCCACATCTGCTAAAGGTCCTTCCTTCTCTGCTTCCCTTGACAGCTTTTTGATGTAGGGGGAGTTTATTAGTCAGGGCCAACTAAAAGAATTATTAGGATGTGTATGTGTACGATTATGTGTACAAATTTATTTTAAGAACCGAGTGCATGATATCGACTATTTCCAAGTTCACAACCTGCAGTGGAAGACTGCAAACTGTAGTCCAGGAAAGGATGGATGTTACACTTTTGAATGCAGAGCATTCTGGAGGCAGAATTCTTCAGGGGAGGAAAGTCTTTTGGGGATCAAATTCTTTTTATTTTTTCAGGAACTGGTACTTATTATCAAACTCATATTCAATGTCAACAAGATGCCACAACTACAAAAAAATTGTGCATATCACAATCTCAACGCAAACAGTCAAATGGAACCCGTCATTAAGAAAGTAATTCAGATTACCCCAAAAAGCAGCTAAATTTTTTAAACATCTTTATACACCTAGCTAACAGATTCAAATGGCTAACAAAAGAAAATAGAAATTCAGAGGTCTGGTATTGATGTCTTAAAAAAGGCAACTGCTTAAGCGTTTCTATGAATTTGAACATCAGTCTCTCCGCCACTGACCTTCATGCCATTCATCATCCAGCAGGCTCCCTCAGCCACTTCTGGCGACTCAAACTTAACCACATTGCACCCCTTGGACTTCCCATTCTCCATTTGATGTTGTCGCAGAGCACGTGGCTACGTTCTTTGAATTTGCCCTTTAGCATATTCCATGTAAAATCAAATGGGAGATTGCTCACAAGTATCTGGCAGGCCTTTCTGTTCACCCAGAAGCATGGCCTCCAGCTCTGCCAAAGGAAGCCATGAATCTTCCTCCAAAGTTGACATGTTCCATTTCAATGGTGCAGTCGAAGCTGGCACCATAACCACCCCCCATGGCCAGAACAGTATGGTCAATGTCAGCGCCCAGGGCTGGACCCACGATTGGACCCATGTGCTCAAGGATGTTGGCGCCCATTCTCTCCAGGCCCATGTGCTCAAGACGGTTGACTCCCATGTGCTCCAGGCCCATCTGCTCCAGGTTGTTGACTCCCATTCACTGTAGGCTGGTGGACATGTGATCTATCACGGGCCCATGTGCTCCATGGTGGGGCCCATGCACTCAATTGTTTCGATGGGAGCAGCCATGCACTTCACACTGAAACCCACGCTGGCACCCATGTGCTCAACCCCAGAGCCAACACGCTCCATGGTCTGGCCCATGCGCTCGATGCTGGGAACCGTGAGGTCAAGGCCCTTTGGCCCATATGCTCGATGCCAGAGCCCATGCGTCCATACCAGGCCCATGCACTGGATCTCCCAGCCCACTTGATTCATTCCATGGTCCAGGTTGCACCCATGAGCTCCATGCCAGCACCCTCAATGCAGTCAGTGTCCCTTTCCATCCCAGGGATGTTGCCTCCACCTCCACCTCCTCCTTGCTTTGCAGTGATCTCTCCTCTCTTCAGTGCATTACTTAGGAGTTCATTTATTTGGTCCATGTTCATCCCAGATCCAAATAGTCCTGTGTTTTCCACACCACCACCAAAGGGGTCCCTCCGTGCCTACAGACCCTGTGTAGGCATCAGTAGGCTGCCCTCCTGGTGCTAACCCCATGCAGTACCACCAAGTCCACAGGGAAGTTGCTGTGGACATTCAGGAGGGAAAAAGTCTCCCTTTGGTAAGGCCCTCTCATCCACTTTGATGCGCATTGGTCTGTCAAGTAGCATTTGGCCATTAAACATAGATATAGTTGACTGGGGACAAATTCTTGATCAGGAGAATAAAGTCTGTCTTTCCTCTAATTTTTCCACTGATGATACAAGGCTTATCACATACAGGGTAATTTTCTTTTGTTAAAGTCTGTTGAGTTAAATATTAATCACGTTACAAAATATCTTCATGGCAATGTAGACGTCATATTTGATGAAAACTTGGCCTCAGGACCTGGCAAAGTTGACATGTAAAATTAGCCTTCACATATGGTATAGTTATCCGAGGAGGAACTCAAGGGAGAGCTTTAAAACTTAGGTTTCTTTTCTCTTTTACAATAATTTACATAATGCTCTCATATTTATTTTAATCACATTGATTTGATGGCATCCTGTGTATTAAAGCATAAGAATGCTTCATTGGCATCAGTATTGCTGAAAAGGGCAGGGCATCTGATGTTCCCTAGTATTTTCCATGAATAGAAAGGCTACATCTGAGAAGTTGGTAATGTAGTGACAAAATGTGCTAGGTGGTGAGGTCTAAGGAGTTTGTATTCTGAGAGGATGAAAGTAGCAATTACTCCATTTAAAGGGAGTTGACTTCCTTAAAGTTGAAGGGATAGGTCTCATCCTGAAGGACAGCCAACAAATATTGATGAAGCATTGGCCGCATCAGGCTCCATGCTAGGCCCTGCCCTGCTGCAGGCATGAGGCAGATGTGGCCTTTCCTGCATGAAGTTCACAACCTGGTTAGAAGTCAGCTCTCAATCTGTAATCAGGACATGAGCCGTATTACATGAGAACAAGATCATGTGGAAACTGCTGCAGGACTCACCTAGTGTGTGGACCCAAGGGAGTTGTAGCTTAGCAAGTGTCATGTAATATCCCCGAAAGTAATTGTGGGTAAGCCCGGTGAAGAGGGAGCAGATGGACAAAGTGATAGGCAGGAGGAACAGCGAGTATGAGATGCTAATAAGTCCAGCATTGCTGCAGAGTGGATTGCAAGTGTCCCTGTGGAGACCGGTGAGACAGTGGAGGTAGATGCATGTCAGGTGATAAAGCAACATGCCGTCAAAAGGAATGTTATCTTAAGAGCAATGCCAATCCTCTGAAGCACTTATCAGGAGAGGGTTAATCAGATTTCTACTATTTCAGACTATTACTATGTGAATGAAGCATATTGAAGGTGAAGGGTATTGAGGCATAGAAAGAGGGACATTACTTGAGAGACCGTTCAAAAGTGTAGGTGAAATCTTAAGATAAGATGCCATCGTGGACTAGGAATGTGGCCTTGTGATCAGGAGTGGATGAAGTAGCAGGAGAATGAAGTGTAGAATATACATGACATAGTATGCTGGAGTTGGTGGTAAGGTAAAAGAATGAGTGAAACAATTCAGAGACTTCAGATCTGATGCTGCATTCCTTTTTTGAAATGTGAGAGCGTAAATGAGGAGGAGGGTGGTACCAAGGCAATGCAATCTGATGAGCTTGGGTAGGGACCTAAGCTGGTTCAGCTTAAGGAGCCAATGATTCACTGAAGGGAAGATAATGGTTATGGGACATAGAGATTTGTAGATAACTAACTGATTTTTATTTTATATTATAATTTATTTTTTGGAGTGCTGGGGTCAAACCCAGTCTTGTGTATATTAGAGAAGCACTGTATCACTGTACTCAATCCCCAGCCCCTACATGTGAGTTTTAAATGCTGATCTTGACATTGGAGTGGATGAGTTTTTCTTGGGGGTGTGCATAGATTTATAAGAGTATAGCACATAAAAAGTCCTTGAGGAAAATCAACATATAAGATACAGATGGAACAAGAGCGAGTTATGTTTCCCTGGGATTACCAGCCAGGCAGGTATGAATGCATTTTGTCTCAGAAGCTAGTATATAAGAGTGTTAGGAAAGAATGAAATATTCAAACATGTTACAGGGAGATTAATAAAAAAAAGACACCAGTGATTATACAGAGAACAGACTTTTGGGCTTTAATGATTCCAATTATTGTAAAGAAAATGAGATCATTTATTATAGAACAAGTATCAGACAATGTATGGTAATAGAAGAGTGTTCATTTCTTTGGCTTGTTAAGGGATTCTCTTACTTTCCCATAAAGATACTGGAGATAGAGCATGACAGGAAGAAACCAAATTCTCAAGAGTTCCTCTTCCTGGATCTGCCCATCCAGTCAGAGCACCAAAACCTGTTCTGTGCCCTGTTCCTGGCCATGCCACATCCTGAGGAACCTCTTCATCGTCATTCTCATTCACCTGGACTCCTGTCTCCACACAACCATATATTTGTTCTCAGCATCTTGTCTTTTTCTGACTTCTGTTTTTCCTCTGTCACAGTGCCCAAATTGCTACAGAAAAATCAGAGATCAGTTTCATCCATTCCCTTTGAAGACTGCCGGATTCAAATGTACTTCTTCCTGCTTTTTGGAAACTTCAAGATCTTCCCTCCTTGTGGCCATGGCTTATGACCACTCTGTGACCATCTGCTTTCCCCTGCACTGCTGTCATGAGCCCTGAGCTTGCTCTCTCCCTGGTGGTGCTGTCGTGGGTGCTGACCGTGGTCCCTTCCATGTTGCACACTCTGCTCCTGGCCAGATTATCTTTCTGTTCAGACAGCACGATCCCACACTTTTTCTGTGACATCTCTGCTTTGCTGAAACTGGTCTGCTCTGACACTCATGTCAATGAGTTGATGACATTTATCATGGGAGGACTCATTATTTTCATCCTATTCCTACTGTTCATCCTGTCCTTTGCGTTAATTTTCTCCTCCATATATTCAAGGTTCCTTCTTCTTGTGGTGTTCACAAGGCCTTCTCACCCGTGGCTCCCACCTCTCTGTGGTGTGTCACTATTCTGTGGGACCATTATTGGTCTATATTTATGTTCATCAGCTGACAAATCTATTATGGCTGTGATGTGGTAACTCTCATGCTGAGCCCTTGCATCTGCAGTCTGAGGAACAGACACACGAAGGGAGCCCTGAGAAGAGTCTTTTGTAAGAAGACAATTCTATTCTCTGTATCATGGTAACCCTTGACATATGTACAGATTTTGTCCAGTATAAATATTGAGTTTGATATTTGAATATTGCAGATTTTTGTTTCCATGTTTCTGATCAAGTGAAATGATTTTCCAATAAATAAGAACTGAACAGAGATGTGTAGCTGATGTAAAATGTGTTCTCAGTGACCTGGTGGGAAGGTTTCCTGTTTGTTAATTCTAGCTGACCCTGGAAGGCATAATTTAAATAATTTAATTTAAATTTCTGTCTGAAGCTCTTCAACAACGAATTTATCATGTGTTCCTTTTTGAAAACCAAAACTTGACTTTAAATGCTTGTTCTCCTAGGTCAGTGCTAAGATTCAAACAACTCAGGTCAGGTCAACAGTCGCTCTTGTAAATTGAACTTTTCATTCCTAAATAGAAATCTGCTTTTGAGCAAGTGTTCACATCATTCTCATAACCTTTTTTCCTTTTTTTTTTTTTTTCCTTCTCACGTATGCATTTGCCTTCCTTTTTACTTGATGTGTATTTAAATGCGCATTTTATTTGCTTTCTTATAGCAGTTTAGTTTGTATTTTCTGGAAACTAAGTCCTCTTGGGGCCCTAAGTGTTGTTTCCTCAAACATGGTCAAGGAGGCCAGAGTCTGCTTTTAACCTGACTCTTTAAGGATCACCTTTCCCTCCTTGGTTTTTCAAGTTATCGATAAACTTTACATCCATGATCTTATTTAACTCCTCTGATGATTCCATGAAGGAAAGGGAATCTTATTGTGATGTCAAAGATTGAAGAATGTGGAATTTGAACATGCCAGTGGTCCACTGTGTGTCAGTACTGAGCCTGTTTAAGACTGCAGACCTCAGAAATAGAATTTGTAGCTTACATTTTTCGATGCGAGCGGCTTGTGTCAGTGTCTAGATTTCCATTCTTGGTCATTAGCTTCTTTGTCACCTGCAAGTGATGACAACCAAATTTGTCATTTCAACTTCTCCTGTCACTGACCTCCACATCTCTGCAGCACATCCTAGTTTTTATCCTGATTTTTCAGTAGATATCTTCACTTGACACTTTCTGACACACACAAAGTTGACCTCTTTATTATCTCCCACATACTTGCTGTTTGTCCTACATTCCATTTTTTGAACCACATCACCTTCCAAATAGTTGCCTAATAAACTGTGTATGTTTGTGTAATTATGGGTCTGTGTTCATAAGAAGGATTATTGTTCTCAGCCACATGGAAAAGAATCACACTGGACCATCACCTTATATACCCTGTGCTAAGTTACAGGATAGGGAGATTGCCAGATAGAGAGCAATGTGCTTGCTGCTGTTTCCTTAGATTGGGGATGCCACATTCCACTTAATCTTCTAGAATCCTCATTTTCAAATGCTGGTGACAAGAGACACAGGTAATAGTGTTCTTAATTCGGCCCATATCTTACCATTACCTCCAGTCCTTACTCCTCAATATTTAGGGGACACCAATGAGGCTTTATATGTCTGCCATTTTTCTCTCCATTCTTTTCAAGAGAAACAGATGCCAATCAGCACATAATCTGCACTATGTCTTTGAACAAGCAGAAGATTCAAGCATATTGATGAACATTTTTGAAAGTTTCAGGATAATTTTGGATTCTCTTTCTTTCTTACACCTTAGTTACTAATTTCAGGAGTAATCCGGTGATGGGGAGAAATAAATTAATTCCCAATCAATGTCATCTACATAAGTCTGTAGTATTTTTGAGATACTTTCAAATCATATACAAAGATAACTTAGTAATTTTTCTACTTCATAATTATCTTTACTTATAATCATAGAAACAAAAATAAATCCTTAAACAATGTACTTTTTTGTAATTTTATCCAACAAATGCTTTCATTATGGTAATATGCAGGTTGAAAAGAAAACTAAGGAAATATACTTGTTTAATAAACTTTATTAAAAAGTTCTTATTTTACAAGGTTGCATGTGTGAAAATTAAAAAGTGTACCTTGTGAGTTTTCCATGAATTTCAATAATTTCTCAGTCCCTCTGTGTCTTGTGGAGGAGCGAGCATTGCCCGCCAGTGCTCAGTCTCCTCTAGGTCCTGTGGGTGAGTGCGCATTGCTCACAAGTGCCCAGTCTCCACAGGACCTCTGGGTGATCTTCCCCTGCCCATTATTGAACAGATTCCTCGGCAACCCGTGGGTGAGCACCCCTCACCCAGCAGTGCTCAGTCTCCTTGGGGTCATTAGGGTAAACGCCCTTCGCTTATCAGTGTTCAGTCTCCTCTGGGTCCTGTGGGTGAGTGCCCCTCGCCCTCCGGTGCTTAGTCTCCTCTGAGCCTTATACCACCTGGCTCATTTAAGGCTTAACTGTGTGGGTGAGTGCCTTTCCCTCCCATGCAAGGACAATCTTTGGCCTTAGAAGACTGTCCATATCAACACTACTGAGGAAACTTGGAGAAATCTGGATAGCTCTTCTTTCCAATAACCTTGCTTGGCCTTTTGTGTAGGTATAGAGACAGGCTTCTCAACAGGGCCTGCAACCACAAGACAATCGTTAGTGGATCTCAATGCAAACAGCACTGAGGACCTGGATCCATCACTCATTAGTCACCATTTCCACACCTTTTGGCTCAAGTGGCTGTGCTCTCAGGCATGAGTTATGGAGGACCTCCTGAGATCTGTGAGAAAGCACCACTGTCCATCATCACTGAGGCAATTGAGACATGGGTCTGAGGAGTCTCCACAAGGTTCCAAGGACTCTGAGTCCTGTGGGTGGGCTCCTCTCTCCCACCAGTGCTCAGTCTTCTCTGGGTCCTATGGGGTGCCCCTCACCCACCAGTGCTCAGACACCCCTGAGTGTTGAGGCTGAGCACCCCTGGCCCCCACGGGGGGCTCAGTCATCCCTAGTTGCTGTGAATGAGTGTCCCTCCCCCAGCAGTGTTGGGTCTGCCTGGTTCCTGCGGGTGAGTGCCACTCACCCTCCATTCCCCAGTGTCCTCACTGTCCTTTGTGTGTGTACCTCACTCCCACCACTGTTTCCTCAAGGTCCTCTTTGTGAGGGCCCCTCCCTATTGTTTATCCTGCACTGTGGCCTGCAGGTAAGAGCACCTCACCCAGCAGTGCTCAGTCTCCTCTGGGGCCTGTGGGTGGTCCCCTCCCTCACCAGTGCTCAGCTTCCTTTGGGTCCTATTGCTGAGCACCTCTGGCCCACCACTGCTCTGGATTCTCTTGAGTTCTCTGGGTGAGCGCCCCTCACCCCAGTGCTTAGTCTCCTCAGAGCCCTATGCCACGGGCCCATTTAAAGAACTGTGTGAGTGAGTGCCTTCCCTCCAATGCAAGGGCAAGCTCTTTGGCTTTAAGAGACTCTCCACATCAACACTACTGAGGAAATTTGGAGAAATCGGGATAGTTCCAATTTCCAAATCCCTTGCTTGGCCTTTGGTACAGCCATTCAGACAGGCTTCTCAACAGAGCCTGAATCCACAAGGAAATTATTAGTGGATCTCAATTCCAAGAGCACTGAGGACCTTGATCCATTCCCCATTATCTATCTTTTCCACGCCCTTGCTCATGTGGCTATTGTTATGGATGATTGAAACATGCCTAGGATTTCTGAGGTCCCTGTGACCAGTGGATGACAGCCAGATTTCCAGCTGTTCTTTGGATCTTCCATGACTTGGCACTACAATCTTTGCTCCACATAAAGACCCTCTGGGACCTTTGGATCAGAAGCAATTTCCACCTTGAGAGGACAGTGGGAAAAGTGGCAAAGAAGACTTTCCCACCATCATAGAGGACTTCCTGAGACCTTTGAGAAATCACCACTGTCCCATCATCAGTGAGGTACCTGAGACATTATTGCACTGAGGGATATTTTCCAAAATACTCCATGTACTCTAAACCTAAGGGTGAGCACCCCTTCTTCTCCAGCACACAGACTCTCAGTGTCCTCTGGGTGAGCGTCCATTGCCCAGCAGTGTTCAGTGTCTTTTGGTTCCTGAGGGTGAGCGCCCTTTGCCCACCAGTGCTCGGCTCCTCGGAGTCCTCTGGGTGTGTGCCCCTTTTCTCAGCAGTGCTCAGGTTCCTCTGAGTCCTACATTTCGTCCTTGGTCATCTACTGGTGAGCACCACCCTCTCTCCAGTGTTACTTCTTCATAAGAATATGGTGGATGTTTTTCCTCCAGTTCCCTGATCTTTGTTGTTGAGTATTTCCTTTCTCAACTGTCCCTTGTAGAGCTTGTTCTGTGGTTTCTTTTGGGCTCTTAAGATGCTAGAAGTTTGAATTTCTTGGCTGCCTCTTGTGTGGTACATGAGTGCTCTAAACCTGTGGTGGTCCTTCATCTCCCCAGCTTATGATCATTCATGGAGATATTTGGCTGCCCTGCCTGGGTTATTCTTTATGCTCATTCAGTGGGTAGATCTGCAGCTGCTGACAGACTTTTTGCAGGGTACCTTTCCACACTGTGCCAGAGCTGGCTGTCCTGAGGTTCAGAAGCCCTGAGGCAGAGATTTCCTGAACCCACCCCTGAGCTGCTTTCTGCACAGGCCACGGTTCTTCCTGGGAAAGACTGGGATCAGGGGCTCTGTCCTCCTCCCAGGCTCTCTTGTCATTGCTCAGCTCTCATTCTCTCCAGTGATCGCCAATGTCAGCCTAATGGTCTGCCTCTTCTGTCACCTGGACTCTCTTACCCAGCATGGGGATTGAGTGTGGCTTCTTCCCCATCTTTAGTCCCAGCATTTTGGGGTCATACTCATCATGTTCAGCTCCGTACACGGTGAGAGGAGCAGCTTTGAGGAGATAAACAGAAGCTCCAGGCATAGCTTGTGTGGGGGGAAAGGATCTGAGTGGGATGGGCCTTGGACCTGCTTGGGTCCTGGGCCTCGCCCAGTGGTGCGCCATGCCCTGTGACAGCTACTTCAGAGGCCCCTAGTGGCCCTCACCCTGCAACCTACCTGGGGTTCCAGCAGATGTTGGTCCACGGGCTTTCTGAAGAGCACTTGTGCACTCATTATTAACTCTGCTGGTACAGAGGATGTGTGACACGTGCTTTAAAATGATCTTAAAATGCACCTCTGTCAGTTGTGGATTCCACACGTCAAGTGCCTCTCTCTGAATGCTTTAGTTTCCACGGGACTCTTGTGTCTGTAGCCAGCTGACAGTTGCCATGGAAGCACCATGGACAAGATCAGGCTTTTAGTAAATGCTTCAGTGATGTCTGGTTCAACAGAGAATTTGCTGACAGTGTTTACCGGCTGATAGTCGATTATAGTTCTGACAATGTTGATTGATCATTTCATTTATAAATAAGAAAAGTGAAGTAAGCAGAACATTTGTGTGTAGGTGTTACTTTGTGCAGAACAAGTGGGTGTTCTTGGTGGAATGATGCTAGTGTCGAGTACTGGAAGTGTAGTTTTGTAGCTATTCAAAATGGAATAGTTACGTACATAAACATTCCTGTATAACCTTTCTCCATCCCTTCATTAAGTTGAGACAGTGCACAAAACAACAAACCAGCTCACAAACGTGGCGGTTGCCCATTTCAGTGTTGTAGATGCCTCGTGCAGCTGGAGCTGTGCATGGTCAGAAATGGACCTGGAGTAGAGCATCGTGTTTGCATTTGAACATGACTCAGGTCATGTCAGGTGTGTCCTGAGCATGGGTGATGGCCAGAATTGGTAGAGATTCACAAAAGAGCAGGGCACAGGAGCCTCAGTTTCTGATTCCTTGCAGCTTAGGCAGGGATGACAGGTGGAAGAGAGAGCCCTGCTCAGGGCCACGCATGGCTTATGCACACATTCCCACCCACATGGACACGTGTACATGGCACTGAGGAGGGTGCAGCAGATCTGGCAGGGTTTGGGGCCACAGGCCCGTTTGTCCTATAGCCCAACTGTGGAGGCTTATCCCACCTAGCTGCCTCCCTTGCTCCCCTCCAGCATCCAGGGCTGCTCTCCTCCCCAGACTCCTCCTGGCCCTCTGTCCTCTCCACATTACTTTTCTTCTGGAGCCTCCCTCCCTGCAATCCTCTTGAATAAACCAAACCTGTTGTGTGAGCTGGGTTTGGTCTCTGCACAGGTCCTCTGAACCTGAAGTCAAGAGTTTAAGGAAATCATACTTACCTTCGTTCAGAGCAGTCAGTGGGACTTTCAGTAGAAAAAGTATGCACTGAAAACTAAGGGGTTGGGCAAACCCGCCCACCCTTGTGAGGCCTTAGGACATGGCTCTTGGGAACACAAATAAAAGCCAAGCAGGAAGGTCAGACCTCAACCTCCTGATTGGAGAAGACCTTTCTTAAAATGAAAGTACCAAGTGCCAGTGAGGATGAGTTGAAATGGACATTTCCAAATATACCACGTGCCCAACAAGCCAGTAGGAAGAATTTGGAAAGCAAAACCCAGCCTCAAGCTGGCATTCCTCAGGCTCAGTGATGCAGATGGAGCAATCAGAAGAAACTCTGCTCCCTTGACCACTTAAAAATTGTAAAGCACTTCAAAGGGGCAGGAGGAGGGTGTTTATCCAGTAAGGCAGGTTGGGCCCATGAAATGTGCAGAGCAATATGATATGGAAATTTTCTTTCAGACCAAAGGAGGAAACACTTGTGTGATGAAGAGCAAAGGTGAAGGAGCCCAGAAGCTGGACCGAGTGCACAGGCCTGTGGTGCAGCTGCAGAGCAGGCCACAGGGGACAAGCAGGAACAGACCCACCTGTTGGATGGATTCAGGCCAAGTGCCCCTGGCTCTGTACATTACTGGTTCTGAAGTTCTGACTGTGGTGGAGTGTGCATTTATCCACAGATTTGTGTTCGTGGAATACTCTGTGTGTTCATTAGCTGGGTCTTCAGGCAAATGTCAATTTGTCTGCTAGACAGTAGACAGCAGTCCTTCCCACAGGGGGCTTTGCTTTGACCACTTGCCCTGTACCTGGAGAGCCCTGCTCTGCTACCTGCCACTCTCTGTGCCACTCTCCCAGCAGCCCTACAGCAGTCCTCGGCAAAGCTCCATCCCTCTGCAGTTGGCCAGGCCTGTGTGCCAACCTCAAGCAGAGCATGGCCACAGAGCCAGCACCATCACACTCCTGGCCGGGCTGGGCCCTCCCTGAGCTGTAGGACTGGCGTCTGCCCAAGGAGTTGGAACTGAGGCTCTTTTGGGGGGTTCTCAAGGCTGCAAGTGGGAGACAGGTCTTGGAATTTGGAAGGGGAGAGAGGGAGAAGAGGAGCAAAGAGCAAGTGATGGGTGTCGGAGCAGGAGCTGCAGGGCAGTGGGAAGGGAGGCCACCAGTGTGGGCACCAACTTGAGGGCACTCACAATGGGCAAGAGCGGGAGAAGCTCCCAGCTCTATCCTGGCGCTCAGTCCAGGAAGGACAGTGCTTTTATTTGTTGAGGACACCTTTTCTGCCCTGAATCTGACAGGATGCAAGACACACCTGATGTCATGGACCTTCTGTCACAAGTCTGTAGGGGAGCAGTGATCACACCTCAGTTTCCAAATGGCACAGGATGCTTAGGGAGTTGATGTGACTTTGCTAGTGGTACCCAAGCAACCAGGGGCAGAGCAGGTACCAGAACCCAGGCACATCTGCCCCTGGGCCATGCTCTGTGTGGTACTGCCAGCACCCTCCAGGTCAATGTGCAGGCAGGAGCAGGTCAAGGAGGAGCTGGGTCCTGTCCTGTTGCCTGCAAGGCCGTTCTGCCTGGGTTGTTCCAGTGAACTGACAGGCACCATCTACCAAGCAGTTGTTCCCGAGGGAGCCGCATGTGTTGGTGGGCTCATTCAGAAACTTGGACATACCTAGGTTTGAGTTAAATCTAGGAGCACATAGAAGCATGTGCGCACAGACCAGGAGGGGACACAAGGCCAAGGGTCTACTCAAGACTAAAACCCAAGCTCAGGCCAAGTCCAGGACTTAGCTAGGACAAGACAAGGCCAAATGCCAAGATAAATGCCAATACCAACCCCATCCTAGACTCATTGAAGCCAAGCTCAGCTTATAGCTGATAGGCAGCAGGGCCAGGCATGGTGGTGCTGGGTACGTACTTCCTCCCCAGGCACATCTGAGATCATACTCAGCCCTGATGCTGGCTCTTGGCACATCAGTGTATGGATGTTTGCAAAGCATACATGTATTTGTTCATTGGTGGTACTGAGTATGGAACCCAGGGGCACTCTGCCACTTTTTTTCTCTTTAATTTCCACACAGGATCTCACTGAGTCATCCAGGCTGGCCTCAAATGTGTGATCCTCCTGCCTCATCCTCCCAGTAGCTGGCATTATGGCTGTGACCACTGCACCGGGCCCTTTGGATGTTTTAACCCAGGGATCACACTGAGCGGAAGACTTGTGCACACTGGGATGAGTTCCCAGGTCTCTTCTGGAGTGACCTTCTGGCAGGTCCTGGGAGTCTCCTGAGTCTTTCGAAGACAGTGGGGACTGGGGTAGTTTTTTACGTTGGCTGGGCATGTGGTTGCAGATTGTGGTCCTGAGCAGGCCTGATGGATCAGTCTTTCGATGAAAGGGATAGAATGATGGAAACCGTAACTAGAAAAAAGGATCTGACCCACATGGCTTGAGGAGTGACACTGACCTGAGAGGTGCTTGTGGCCCTGCAGGGAAGAAGTGGTTGTAATGAAAGATAAATAGAAATGTACGCCATCCTCCAGATGCAAAGGCAGTGTTACTCTCATGGAAAATCCAGACCGCAGATGTCCCTGGCCTCTGCAACTGTGGCCTTGCTCAGCCCTGCCGAGTGGAGTGGAGTGGATGTGAGGGCCATGTCCAGCCCTGGTCAGAGGTGGAGTGGAGGCACCCACCAAGTGCCTTCCAGGTGAGCTTCAGCAGTGGAATGCACAAGGCTTTACTGCTTCTGCTGGCTTCCCTCTCCCTGCTCACAGACTGCAGAGATGCCAGCATGGGTTGAGGCTAAGGTCTCTGTTCAACACCATGCAGCCCATGGGTTCCTCCTGCTCTGATCTTCTCTACCTTCCCCAAGGTTTCCACAGCAATGTGTGCTGTTTTGTAACACAGAAAAGAAAGAATTTAATTGCAGATAGAATTTTTATCCAAAGACACTTAGTTTGAGTTAGCAGCCAGGGTCACCTGGTCACTGGGCTGATGCCTCATTTACTCCACAGCTGGAGCCCCTGGGAGCCTGCCCCTGAGCACAGATGGAAACCCACCTAGAACTGCAGGATCCACACATTTGAAGGGGGTTGTGAAGCAGAGAAGATGCCAGAGCCCTTAGCTCTACCTTTGGAGAATATGTCCAGGTTTTGGGACAGCACTGAGGTACAGGTAGCCCAAGGGTGAAAGAGGAGAGTGTGGGGGCTCAGATAGCAAAGTTCTCCATGCAGACAGGGTCTGGGCCTGGGCAGGAGAGCAGATGCTGCCCATGGTCACTCTTACCACTGCAAACCTACCCAGTGGTGCTCCTGGTAGACCCCAGGCAGGTGCTTCAGGACTCCAGGTAAAACCATAACCTATGACCCACTCTTTCTATGCCTGCTTTGTTGCTCAAATTTGCCTAAATAAAGGGAGTCTTTTGACCCTGACTCTTAACAGTCTGTCACTTCTCTGACGAGACCAGAACAGAACAAGGGACAGGAGAAGTCCGTCCCTGCCACATGGGCCCAGAACACTTGGTGGACAATCAGTGGTGTCTTCAGAAAAAGTTATTCAGGGATAGGGGAATTGTCAGATGAACCTGGCCAAGTGCCAACCCTCCCCAAAATAGGCCTTGCCCAGGCTTCGGAGCAGGGTTTCCATGTCCTCCACTAGGTGAAGCTGGAGGGCATCTTTGCGGGTTGGCTCTTTTCACTCACAAGCTCTGGGTGCCCTTGAGGGAATCTCAGCACCAACAGGGCAATAAATAGCCAGATGACAGGGAGCCCCAAGTCCCTCAAAACTGTGGGAAGGACAAGATGGGGGACTGTGATGGTGCCCAATTAAAATCAGAAGCTCCAGATTGCTTTGTTCTCAGTCCCTGGCATTTCCCAAACTGCCCATGCCCAGGATGGAAGCTTTGGCAGGCCATAGTCCTGTCCCAGGAAGGAATGCAGTGCTGGAGGGAACTGACTGAGTTCCCAGCAGGCCCCCTGGTCTACATATCTGTGTCTCCAGGCTTCAGTTCTTTAAATGGTAGTGCTTCTATGGGACGGACTGAGGCAGATGAGCTTCTTCCTTCGATTTGGCCAAATTGTGGTTAAATTCATTTTTCCTTTTTATTTTGTCATGTCTTATTTCTGATGCTGGCGAACACCCCAAACCAGTCAGCAGGGACTGCAGATACTTGGGCCCCAGGAATACAAAAGGTCCTCCTCCCATGCCTGCTTCCCTGCTGGGACTCCTGAGTCCTGCTGATCCTGGGCCCTTCACTGAGGCACTGTCCATGTCCCCTGCACAGCTGGTGACCATGAGCAGCCTGTGGTGTCCAAACTTCCAGGCTCTCCTCAGTCACCCCCTGGATTCCCCACTTCCTTCCCTTCTCCCCCTGTGCCAGACCACCACAGCAAGTTCTCCTAAGTGCATGGGGCACCCACCTGCCCAGACCACCCCAAGCTGATCCTGAGCTTCAGGGTGGGTTGCTGGGGCACAGTCGGGGCTGGAGGGAGAGTCCAGAGAAGAGGGCCTCTGAGCTGCACCCTGGAGCCCCACCCTATGGTTAATATCCCCCTCCCCAGTTCTGCATTCTGGGAGGCAGCAGCTAGAGTCCAACCCCCTGGAGGAATGTGAAGGACACTGGGCAAAGTCCCTTGGTGGGAACCCCCTGGCATCTAGACTAGCAGAAGGAGAGGGCTCATGGCTGAGGTGTAGAGGGAGCCCACAGCTCTAGGGCATGGGGATGCTGTGTTGTGTGATGGAGCTGCTGTCCTTTGGGCACCCAGGTGTGGCCTTGGCTGATGGGTAGTAGGAGGGCTGGGCCCTGATCCCTCAGCTGGGATGGGAGTGGCTCAGCAGGGCCCAGGAGGGTGATCCCCAGGAGAGTGCAAGCCCCTCTTTCAGGTCCCAAGGTCTCCCATGGCCACCCGCATTGGCACAGGAACCATGATCTGCAGCCGCAGGATACAAGGACACATGTTCATAGACATTTCCAAACAATGACCATATAATGCACCACAACAAAACTTCAGTAGTGTTGAAAGTGTGGTGTGGGCATGCGGGGTGATGTGTACGTATGTGGTGTGTGTGAAGTGTGATGTGTGCATGTCGTGTGTGTGTGTGTGTGTGTGTGTGTGTGTGTGTGTGTGTGCTGTGTTTGTAGATGTTGGGTGCCGTGCATGTCATGTGTTTCTTGTACAACACAGTTTGTACGGGATGGTGTGTTTTGTGGCGAGTGAGTTGTATTGTGTTGAGTGCGTGTGTTGGGTTGTGTGTGTGCATGTGGTGTGTGGGGGGTGTTTTATGCAATTCCAGGGTGACTCCCTCAGGATCACAGGGAACAGAACTGGTTCCACCCTGCCCTCTGGTGGCGAATGGCAGTCATGGCAATGACAATAATCCCTGTGTCCACAGGACATCCTGTGGCAGAAAGGAACACCCCTGAAATTGTCATGTAAGTCAAAGCCCTAGAATTTCAGTGTCAAGATGGCAGTCAGCTGGTGGGGCTGGTGCCCAGCAGGAGCATGGCTTCTGATTACCTCATGGCGGACAGGTTGAAAGGCATTCCGCCCTCCCTCTGGCAGCCCCAGGAAAGCTGCAGCAGCCGCGCAAATGATCCTATGAGATCATGGACCCCAGGAGCGGACTCATGCGCTGCTGAAAAGGCCACAGGGATAAAAATCCAGTGAAACCAAGACGTGTTCGTTGAACACGTTTGTAATGGATTTGATTCTGCATCTGCAGCCTTGAGTGCTCAGACTCAGTAGAAAAGGCAGAAGTAGGAAGCCAGGGAGTGCTCTCCACTGGCCAGTGGCTCTGACAAAGCCCCTGGACAGATGAGGGGCCATTCTCCACACCGTCCCCACTCTTATTCCACCACTCAAATCGTCAAGTTTGAGACAAGGGGGAGCCCCTTGTCGAGGCCACAGCAGGGTATTCCTGGGAGCAGCTTCCAGCCTGGGAGCTTCCTCCTCAGCATCTGGGGTGATACGTGCTCAAGGGAAGGTTCTTGAACAGGATGGGTCTGGAGGGTTCTTTCTCTGGGGCTCCTGGACCAGGGTGCTCTCCAGTGAAAGGAGTGCCATCTTTCTGGATGTTTTGTTTTTGGTGTCCCCCTGCACACCTCCAAAAATACCTACAGTGCTATGATTGCCCAGGTGGCTTTGTAGAACATACATGGGGTCCAGACTCTCACCACCTAACGCCCCCGACAGCACCCCCTCTGCTCTGAATCCTTCTCTGTGCCCTTTCTGCTGTTTCCAAGGCCTGGAGTCATCCTGTGGCCTTGGCTGGGAGGGTGACATGGCTGAGGAGGGAGGCCATGCCACTGCCCAGAGGAGAGACTAAGTCCCCATCCAGGTGGCAGAGAAGGCTCTGGCTGAGACAGCAGGGCGTTAGCCACCGGGGTAGCCATGGGGACAGCAAGTGAAGCAGGAGAAGTCAGAGGCCCTGGCCATGTCACAGATCCCTGTGTCCTGCCACTTGGAGCCAACTCACCCCTGAAGAGGTGAACCTCACACTTTCCCCACAGGATGAAGACAGGGAACCAGACAGGCCCTGGACTTGGCTTGGCAGACTGGACGCTGGTTGTATCTGGGTTTCAGAGAAACACAAATAATTGTTTTAGTCTAGGTGCGTGTCATGCAGCATGAGGAGTGAATCTCAGCAGGACTGCCTGGAGGAAGGAGTGCCCTCCAGGCCCACTTGTTAAAGGCCAGTCCCAGGATGGTGCTCCTGGCGGGTGGTGGAACTTAGGAAGTGGGACCTAGTGGGAGGTTTCAGGTCATGTTGTGTGTCTTTGAAGGGACCAGGTCTCCTCCTTGTTTCTCTCTTGCATCCCAGACATGAGTTGTGAAGTTTACTCTGCCACATGCTCTTCCATGATGTGCCACCTCACCGCAGGCCCCAAAACCACCCTGGACTGAAACCTATAAAACTGTGAGCCAAAATAAACCATTCCTCTCCATAGGTATCAGGCACTTTGTTACAACAATGGAAAGCTGAGTCCCAGTCCACATCAGCCTCCCTGTTCCCTAGCACTTGCTTTCCCAGCCACACAGCCAGGAGGCACGAAAGTAAGCGTCCTCGGAGATTTGTGTGTGTTCATTCCCAGTCTGTCCATCCACAGAAGAAAGGAGGAGCCTCTGTGAGACGCTCATCAACAGCACATCACTCAGCAGCACAGAGCAGAGCGTGGACAGGCCCATGGCACAGATGCACAGCACACAGACTCCACGTCGAATTCAGGGCACTACCCCCTCCTGATTTTACTTATGGGAGTTTCCAGAATAGGAAAGACCAAGAGCTAGTGATAGAAATGAGAACAGTGGTTACTGGGTAGGGGCAGCACAGGGGACTTCAGGAGAGTGGTTGCAGGGGTGTATCCCTGTGTAAAATTTCACGTGGTGCCCTTAGAGGGAGAGCTTTTGTGTGTTTCCCTGTCTGTGGTTATTCAGTCTTCGGTGTTGAGAAGCACAAACAACGACGGCAGCGAAGCATTCAGAAAAACACCCAAAGATGGAGTGAAGTGGGTCCCGGGTCTCATAGGGCCTCAGAGCTTCAAAGGGGACCCAGGAGTTTGGGCTTGTTCTGGTGGGAGGGAGGAGCACTCCCTGGGGTAAGAGCCCCTGCAGCAGAGCAGGGCAGTGACCCGGTCAGAGGTGCCCTGCAGCCAGGATGGGAGGATGAAAGGGAGGATGGTGGGGGGAAGGGGCTGGAGGCTTAGCAAGAGCAGCTGAGATGAAGGACTGGACAGGTGGGAGGCGAAGGGGTGGGTTTAGATCAGCCTGCCAATGACAGCTTGTGGGCTGGGGCATCAGAGGGCTGCTGCAGATGCCAGGTGCATAGTTAAGTGATGGAGTAAGGAGCAGGCTTGAAACAGGAGAAAAATCACAAAAAACCACGCTGAAATGTACCCACTCGAACAGCTTCTTGAAAAGCCCTCTGTTTTCTGTGATGGGCAGAATCACAGCCTCTGGGACAGGAGTGCCCTGTGTTTCTCCTTTGCTAGTGAAGAAAACTTCTTTTTCCTTTTTCTCAAACCATGTCCTCATTATTGGATTGGCATCGGGGACAAGGGCACTTCTCTCTGAAGCCTGAGAATGGATTTTCCTACCTTGCTCTATGCATAGAATTACTAGGCCACCTGAGCACTTGTCTGGGACCTTTCCCTGCATTGCTGATGCAATTTCAATCTTCTTTGGGTTTTGCATCCTTTGTCAGCCTCAGGGGTGGCGATTTCCTCCCTCCTGCTCCCAGGACCAAGCCAACAAGACAGTGGGGCATGTCTTCTCCTAAGAGGAGGGTCCCTGCCACCCTTAGGTGGTGTGCGAAGCCCCACGTTGGTCACCAAAATTGTTAGAAATACCAAGGTGCTGCAAGAAATCAAACGTGATCAAAAGTGGGTGGGCAAGGCCAACTTTACTTCTATCAGGACAGCTGCTAAGGAACCTGGCCAGCAAGCAGGGGTGGGCGGGCAGTCAGTGGGTTTATATCTCCATGCCAAGGCAGCGTCGCCCTCACTCCCTTCAGAGGAGTTCCAGGTTACAATGTATATGATTGGCTAATTTTAGAATTAGGGTGGGCAAAAGGGAAGGGCTGCATTTGGATCCAATAATGGCTGAATACTAGCTTGTGAAAAAGAGCCACCAGACTTTCTATTTCTCACACTCGGAGCATCTTTCCAGGGAACACCCTGCCTCATCCTCCTGAGACTGGGGACAGAGGTTGCACAGGCTCTTTGTTCAGATTTCAAGTGTCATTCATTGTGGATTCACACAGTAACTCTGGGGAGATGGAAGGCAGAGCTGTAAGCAAGAGAAGGCTGCCAGGCAGGGCCACAGTTGTATGGGGGCTGACAATAGCTGGCAAGGGGTGGCTGGAGGTAGCTAGGGTTTTCCGGCTCCCTGTGGACTGGCTAATTTGAACAATTTTGGTGGACAAAGGGGCACAGGACTGTCCCGAGGTGTCCTGCACTGGGCCCTGGAGCTATTAGGATGGAGCATAGTGGCCTGAAGGATTAGGAGGAGGAGGGGAGTGGTTGGGGGCTGAACCTAACTCAGGAAGGGCACTGGCCAGCTCCAGGTAGAATCTCAAGATTAGGCTGAGACAACATATAAACAATAATAAGAACCAGGCTATGTCTCCCCACTCAGGCCAGGGCACAGAGTGCATGGTGAGGGCCGGGGAAGCTGACATTCAAATGCACCTGCAGCCAGTGGGGCAAGAGTCAGCTTGGAAGGCTCTGCATTCCCTCAGTCACCCAGTGTCTCCACCCCATGTTCCATCCCCCTGCAGTGCCTGCCTTGCAGCTACATCAGGCCTTCAGGCTGGTTTGACCCTTTGTTGGAAATACCCCATGCTGCAAGAAATCGGCCACTGCTCAAGTTATTCAGCAAGGCAAACATTACTTCTGCAGAAGGATGTGCTATGGAACAGTCCAGGGGGCAAGCACCCTTCAATGGGCAGGCTGCCTCTTTCTATCCCTGAGGCAACACTGCCCCTTGCTCTGATAACAAGCACTTGAGGACTACAATCTACATGAGTGGCTCACTTTAAAGCTGGGACAGAAAAAGGGAATGTTTTTAAAATGTTAAAATGGCTGTAGTTGGCTCTTACAGGGGCCTAGCTCTACACTAGATTCTGAAAATGGACCACCAGACTTTCTGTTTCTCACAGTTTGACACTCATCCTACGTGCCTCATGACCCTTGCATGGTCTCAGTGTCCCTTTAAAGTGTAGTGCAACTTAGCAACCACTGGCAGGTGGCTGTCCTCGTGGGCATTGCCCCCACTCTTCAAGTTTTCGAACCTCTATATGGACTAAGGTGACCCCCTTGGGGACCCTTGCTGGGGTCACTGCCAATGATACCCTAGTGACCGCTAATGCCTCCTGGGGAGACAGTCCCTGTTCCTGTTCCTCACTGGTGTAGTCTCCCTTGTCAGGCAGTGGGGGCTGGCCAATCTCAAACCTCATTCACCAATGTTTTTTTTTTACACCACTCACTATTGGTTGTGGGGGAGGCCTGTTCCTGGATGGAAATGGGCTGGCCGGGTGTGCCAAGGAGGCATGGAGAGCATCCCCCTACAGGGGTGCCCTACCACTGAGCTGCACCCTAGCCCTTTTTACTTTGAGACAGGGTCCCCATAAATTGCACAGGCTGGCCTGACCTCGAGATCCTCCTGCCTCAGCATCGCAGGTGGCTGGGATCAGAGGCATGGCCAGGAGGAAGAGGCTCCAGAGCAGCAGGCACTTCCTCATGCTAGAGCCCTGCTGGGTCAGAAGCCTGGGGGAGGGAGCTGCAAGCTGCCCTGTCTTCTTCCCTTGCTGGGGACACCAGACTTTCTGCACCTCAGAGTATTTGTGAAGTCTGCATGGTCCCCGCCCGCGGACAGCCCTGCACTGCTCCCTGCGGGGAGCAGGGAGGTGGGCCGCCCGCCCGCGGCCTCCGCGCGGTCTGAAGTCCATGGCCTGCGCGCGCACCCAAAGGTTCCAAGAAGGAAACCTCGCGAGCGCCGCCAACGTTCAAGAAGGAAATGTCGCAGACCGGGGGATGGATGAAGAAGGAGATCTCCGTGGCCAGAGGATGGTTCCAGGAAACAGCGCGGGCCAGGTCTGCGATGCCAAGGCAAGTTGTGGGTTTAGCTTTACTAATATTGATTTAATAGAACTTGAAATGGAAAATAATAGAAGTTTAACAGACCGTGTTTTTTTATTTTTAAAATACATTTTTCATTTGTCCTAATCAGTTCTATGACAGTAAATGCATTTTGATACATCATACATAGGTGGAGTATAATCCTCATTCTGGTTGTACATGATGTAGAATCCCTCCGTCCATGTAGTTCTGTATGTCCACAGGGTGATACTGTCTGATTCATTCTACCAACCTTCCTACCCACATTCCCCACCCCTCCTCATTTTTGACAAACCTTTGAGCTAGAAGTCAGGGCAAAATGCTGAGGATTCTTCAACAAGTCAGCTACAGGTGCGGTGGCACAGGACTGTAACTCCTCACCTAGGCAGGAGGCTGAGGCAGGAAGATCACATGTTTGAGGGTAGCCTCAGCAACTTCCAGACCCTGTCTCAAAGTAAAATAAAAATAGGTCTGTAACTCAGGAGTCAAGTGCACCTGGGTTCAATTCTCAGTACTAATAAATAATTAATTAAATAAATTAAATAAAAATAAAGGGAAAAATCTGGTGCTGTGAGTTGGTGGCAGTGCTGCCAGAACAAAGAGGATGTTGAGTCCCACAAATGGCTGCAGGATGCTGGTGGGCCCAGAAGAGCCTCAGGGGCACCTTTGACACTAGAGGCAGGAAGCCCAGGCTGGGTGGACACAGGTCCAGCTTTGAAAACCTCATCAGAGCCTGACAATGCTAAGGGGTTACCCTGGGCTGGAGGCCAGAGGCTGCCTGGACCCATTTCAGGATTCTGGGCTGAAAGCAGCAGCCCATGAGATGCCCACTCTGGGGCTGTCCCCAATCCCTGCCTGCTGGCACAAGTACCAGACCAGTTCCACCAAAATGTGGTCTTGTGCTAGGGATGCCCCTGGGTACCAGGAGGAAGAAGGTGAGAATGGGATTTGGGCGATGAGGAATCCCTGAGGTGACAGAAGACACCTCCATGGCTGTTTGGCAGGAAGCAGTCCCCAGGGAGCCAGATGTGACAGGCATAGAATAGCAGTGCTGGCCCACAGGACTAGGGTTAGAGTGCTGGAGAGGAATGACCCGTGGACAGCCTTAGGAATCTGGAGACGCACTGGTTTGGGAGTTGGGGACGGCTGTACCTCCGTGGCTCGGCTCGTGGGGCTCTGCGGTGGCCTTGCCCACAGTGGATCTCTGCCTGGGCCTCATAGCTTGCAGTCCAGGTGGGGGTGGCCATGTGCACACAGAGCTGAGGAAGGAGTGTGGGGATGGAGCCGCCACATGAGGGGGACCTGGCAGCAGCCTGTCCTTGGGGCTCATCTGTCTTCCAGACCTGTGATGGAAGGGACAGCCCACATCTCTCCAGTGCCCTTGGGGCTATCTTGCATTGTCTCAGGGTGGATCTATCCTAATCTCCTTGAGTAATGGTCGAGCACCACACTCTCCTCCTCTACAGAACTCACTCTCACTCCTCTGATGAGTAGACTGAGAACTTTCTGAATTTTTAAGTTATGTCTCTTTTTTTTTATGAAAACTCTTATCACCTTTAATCACTCTTCTCCCATTTTATGGGAAGCCAAGCCCCTCCCTCAGCACCAAGCTTAGAAATGTCTTCAGCCAATAAGTATCTCTTTGCTCCTAGGTCCTGCCTGCTGCTGCCAGACACTGGGGCAGAGCACTTAGATCAGTTCTTGGCTGTCCTGTACCAAGGGTGGCCTTTCCTCCTGTGTCCAGTCACAGTCCTCACTCCCATCCGAGACCTACCAGAGTGGCCTCACTGCCCATATTTCATAGGTAGCCTGCAGCAGGCTGAGGCTTTCTCTAAGTCTTTTCTTCCTGGGTGTGTACCAGAATCACCCATAAATGCAACAAAGCTGTATTGACTGACTCCACTTCAATCAGGCTTCAGAAACTTCTCCTGTGCCCAGCTGTGTGCTTCCTTTAGAGTCTGGTTTGAGGAAGGGCTCTGCTAAGTCAGTTTAGAAGAACCCCCGTCCTCAATATCTGATCACCCTAATGATTGGATGCAGTCCCTTCCCACCCCCAGGATCCCCAGGTGATAGCTGTTCACCCTGGCCTGCCTTCAGTGTGACTCCTGCTAGGTCAGTTTAGCCAGAGTCCCCTCATTCCTGTTTGTTGTGCTAGTTAGTTTCTTGTTACTGTGACCAAAATGCCTGACAGGAACGATGTAGAAGTGGAAAGGTTTGTTTCATCTCACCCTTTCAGAGGTTCAGTCCATAGTTGGCTGAGCCCATTGCTCTGGGCCCAAGGTGAGAACATCACAGCAGAAGCAAATGGCAGAGGAAAGCTGCTCAGCTCATGGCAGCCAGGAAGGAGAGAGATGGCGAGAGGGGACAGACCAAGGGGACAAGATGTAGTCCCCGAGGGCACACTTCCAGTGATCTCCTTCCTCAAGCCACACCCCTGCCTACAGTGACCACCCAGTAGCCCATTCACATTATTAATCCATCCATCCATCATTATCTAATCACTTCACCTCTGAAGGTCCCTTCACTGTCTTCCACATGAGCTTCAGTGGACACCTCATGTCCACACTGTGGTGGTCATTTTCCATCCATTGACTCCACCTGCCCCTTGGCTATAAATTCTCCTTGTCCACACCACAGTGAGGGTCGAGCCCAATATCTTTTGCCCACTGCAAACCCTGGTGGCAGTGGTCCCAGTACCTGTCATACCCTCACTAGTCTGCCTTGTGACACTTAAGTATCATTGACTCTTTGCTTTTCCCTCTGTTCCCCCTGTTTTTCTTGGTACCGGAGTCTGAATCCAGAGGTGGTCAACACCCCCACATCCCCAGCCTTGCTTCTTTTTTATTTTGAACCAGGGCCTTTCTAAGTTGCTGAAGTTGCAATCAATCCTCCTGCCTCAGCCTCCAGAGTCACTGCACTGTTGCACCTGGCTTTTTCTTTAGCACAGGTCTGTGTGTGGCAATGTGGGCTTTCTCCAGCACACACTTCAGACCTCCTCAGGGTTCTACCCTTCACTCAGCTCCAAAAATACCTCCACAGTTTATGTATTTGTTACAGCCTGTCTGCTCCCAGTACCAGTTGTCTTAGTTCATTCAGGCTTCCGCAACCAAAACCAAACTAGGCAACTCATAGGAGCAGAAGTTCATGTTCAGGGTTCTGGAGGCTGGCAGTCTAAGATCAAGGCACAGAAGATTTGGAGTCTGGTCTTCCCATTGTACCTCACCTAGTGGATGGAGCAGGGAGCTCACTGGGCTCCGTGTCTAAAGGACTTTTGAAGGGGTCCGTTCTCCTGACCTGGTCACCTCCCAAAGGCACCCCTCCTGATGGCATAGCATTGGGGTTGAGGAGTTAATGTGAATTAGGGGCAGGCAAGCATTCAGACTATAGAAGGGCAGGAGAGGGGTTCAGATGGTGTGACATCACCCCAGGCCAAACAGCTGGGTTTGTGCTGGGAAAACTCTCTAGCCTTGGGATAACTGATCCTGTGATCCAGGTCAGAGACCAGTGCCTGCCCAGCACATCTATGGACCACACTGACCCCCTGCTTCTGGAGGCTACCTTCACCCTACTGTGGTCTAGATAAGTGTTCACCAGAGGCCCATGTGTTGAAGGTTGGTCCCCATTTGGTGGCACAATAGAGAGGCAGTGGAACCCTCAGGAGGTGGGGCCTGGTTTGAGGAGGCCAGGTCTTTGGGGACCTGGCCTTACTCTGTCTCTTTGTGTCCCAGCTGCCATGAGGTGCACAGGCCTCCTCTGCCACACACTTCCCCCATGATGTGCTGTGCTGCCATAGGCCAGAGCAGCAGGGTCATATAAACATGGAAACCTTTCCTCCTTGTGAGTTGTTTATCTCAGGTATTTTGTCACAGCAATGGAAAGCTGACTATAATCCTCTTAACCTGCAGCAGACTGAGCCCTATTAAGTGTATTTTTTGAATTTTTTTTTAACTGAAAGACACTGGAAGGAAAGTATTTTGCATCATGACTAGTGCATATAAATCCTGCCTGTATGTGGTGTGCTCCATATTTCTATCCTGGTCAGTGTTACCTTCTTTTGTTCTATTTCTCATTTTAAAAAAATCTATCCAAAAGTCACTATCTTTTCCAAATCCAGTTAGGAAAGTAATACAAAAGCCCCAGTGTATGATGTTTATTTATGAGATGACTGACAGAACTTTCAGCAACAATCAAGTCACATCTCTAATAAAAAATAAAAAGTCATGTTGGAGAATCAAATGATCAATTGAAGTGAACTTGGTGTGAGCCATAGCAAAAGGAGCCCTGCCACCCGTGGGCCGTGGAGACCCAAGTTCTCCATTGTGCATTCAGGCTGTTCATGTGGGCGCATATGTCCATGTGTGGCCTGAGGGAGTGTGTGTATGTGTGTGTGTGTGTGTGTGTGTGTGTGTGTGTGTGTGTGGACTGTAGCCCCTGGGGGTCCCCCGGTGTCATCTGAGGAGATCCTGTAGCAAGCACTGAGCCACACCCCTCCTGAAGAGGTCATTCCTAGGTGAACTGAGGCCAGGTGCCCACTCAGCTACAGTACATGCATGGGGCAGGTGTGGGAACAAGGCCACCCATGGGGAGTGGGCGCAGCTGTGGAGGCTGCAGGGAGGTGGAGGGCACAGGCAGGGGCAGCAGAGGGCAGGTGTGGTCTGCACTGGGTGCCACCTTGGGCCTAGGGCACAAGGGCAGCAGGCATCTACCAGGTGAGTAGACAGCCAAGCAAGCCCTATGCATGTGGCTGTAAGGACTCAAGGGGTGGCCAGATGGTTTGTGAGGGCCCATCCCACACCATTGTGTTTGGTCAGTCCTAAGTAACTACTAGCTATTCATTCATTCATTTCTCAGACCCATTCTGAGTGCCAAGGAGAAATCAGACAGAGCAGCCCAGAGCCTAGAGCAAGGGGAAAACATTCTGGGTGACTGCATGTGTGGTGTCCCTCCCTGTCCAACCCTGGGCTTCCCCTGGTCCTAGTCCATGTGGTGCTGCTGTGACAAAATGTCACAGATTGGCTATTTATAAAGAACAGAGATTTGCTCTCACGGTTCCGTAGTCTGAAGTCCAAGACCATGTAGCAGGTCCAACTCTGGTTCTGAGGTAACTTCTGGATGCTGTGGTAGATGGCTGAGGAAAGGAGGGCATCCACTCCAGGGCCCCTTTAATAGCCGCTTCTATCCTCCCCAAAGGCTCACCTCCCACCTACGCCCTCATCTACTGATTCAGCCTTCAATGGAAAGAGAGAGGGACCTGGGGGAGCTGAGGCCTAGCTACCCTGTGGTCAGGGTCCCCCAGGCCTTGGTTCCTCCTTACCTTCAAGACTTTTTTCTGAGTTTGAAGGGAGTGACAGGCTGAAATCCAGCCTCCTCCTAAACCCAGGCCAACAAATGGAGGCCATGGGGAGATGCCAGAAAGCTATAGCTGCTTCTTCTCCAAACCTGGCTTGGGATGTGAGGACCTATGCCTCCCTCCTTGATTGACACCAACACCCCCAGGAGCCCTGCATGCCTGGAGGCTGCCTTTCCAGCTGTCCACCCTTCACATCTGCCAGTGAGGCCAGGGGAAGGCCCTTGTTCTGCCTCCCGGCTTCTGTGTCTTTCCAGCAAGGCCTTTCTGGCAAACTTTTAGTGGAAAAGCCCTGGCCAGGCCTGCCTTGTCTCTTTCCCCCAGAGCATGTCCATGAGCTGCTCTGCTGTGGGGAGGCACAGCTCCCAGAATTCTTACAGTGTCCTGGAATCATTGGGGACCCAAAGGCTCCTACCACAGAGGTCCCTCTGAGGTCTTGTGATCTCTGCCTGTCTTAGGGCCAGATGGCCTAAGGTGGTGTCCAAGTCCTTGGTGGCAAAATCTCTCTCAGGTGTCCATAGCAGATGGGGTCCTCCTCCTATATTCCTTAAAGAGTTTGCTTGCAACTGAGATGACCTTGTCCTTAAATGACAGTGGAACCCATGCACAAAGCCACCTTGGCCTGGAGCTTTCTTTGATGGCTATTTCAACTAATTTTTTAGATATAGGCTTACTTACTTAGATTTTCTTACTTTTTCTTTCTTTCTTTTTCTTTTTCTTTTTTTTTTTTTTCTTTCGGAAAAGTTGCTTAAGTTGTGTGTTTTTTCCATTTAGGTCACTAAAACTGTTGGCTTGGTTTGTTGGGAATATCGAGAGCTCAGCTGAGCAGGAGGGAGAGCTGAGCTGGTGTTGGAGGTCAGTGTAGGTGACTGGCTCCCAAACGAGAGCACTGCTGAGGTCCCAACCAAGAAGCAGCCTGAGCAACGCCTCCTGCAGGCTTATGGGACTGGGGCTCCCCTGGAAAAGGCCTGCTTGGGGGGCTCAAGGCCCCTCCCCTGCTTGTAGGACCAAAGGCAGCTGACCCAAGATGCTGGCTGTGCACAGAGCACTTGTTCTGAATTTAATTTTCCTCTTTCCTTTCATCTTCTAAAGGAGCCGACTCCTCCCATGGGTAGGGTATGCTTTGTTTCTGTATTTTTTCCAATTTGGAACTGAAATGATCTATTTCCCTTTAAGTGACTCTCTTTCTTTCTTACTTCCTCTCTCTCTCTCTCTCTCTCTCTCTCTCTCTCTCTCTCTCTCTGGTACCAGGGAACCAGGGATTGAACCCACGGACACTCAACCAGTGAGCCACATCTCCAGTCTTTTTTATATTTTATTTAGAGACAGGTCTTACTGAGTTTCATAGGGTCTCACTAAGTTGCTGAGGCTGGCTTTGAACTTGCTGTTCTCCTGCCTCAGCCTCCCAAGGTGCAGGGATTATAGGTATGCCCACTGTGCATGGCTTAAGTGCCACTTTTGATGCTTCCTACATGTTTTGATATGTTGGGCCTTCTGTGTCACCCAAGGCTACAAATTGTCTGGTTTTCTTGTGGATTCTTCTCTGAACCACAGGAATTTGAGGTGTACATTATCTTAGACATTCAGGTGTTTTCCAGTTCTGAGCTCTATAGTGTGCCTGGTCATGTGTGACTGTTGGGAACCTCACATGTGCTTACTACACATTTCGGTAGTGTTTGAGTATAAAATACCCCTGATTTTGAAAATCATTCAGAATAAAGAACACAAGATATCTCAGGGCTCCGGTGTAGTTCAGAAGTCCAGCACTTGCCTAGCATGTGTGAGGCCTTGGGATTGATCCCCAGTACAGTAAAAAGAGAGAAGAATGTTCTTTACAGGTTAAAACTATAATATTTTGGGTATACTGGTTTAAATAAATCATGTTACTAACACTAATTTCACTTGTTTTTTTTTTCTCTTTAACTGATAAATTTATAATGGTATTTATGACTTGTATTACATTCTGACTGGACAGTGCTTTCTGTGTCTGACTTTACCTGCTGCAAATCTGCTTCTGTCTTGGTCTTACTCTGGAGCAATGCTGCCGTCTTTTGAGAGGTATTAGCGCTTTTTTTTTTTTTTTTTTTTTTTGCAGTGATGGGGATTGATCCCAAGGCCTTGTGCTTGTGAGGCAAGCACTCTACCAACTGAGCTATATCCCCAGCCCCGGTATTAGCGCTTTTATTGTTGGTCTGGATGGGGTTGTCTGGTGATGGTTTGGTGAATTTGAGAAGAGTGTTCATTTTACAGTTACTTCACCTCGTGCGTTGTAGGTATGGGGTATGGCAAGTGGCTAATTGTGTCCTTCAGGTCTCTTGTATTCTTAGGGAGTCTTTACTCCTCTTGTTCTACTGCTAAGAGAGAAGTTAGGACCTCCAGCCATGATTGGGCTTGCACTTTCCCCTTTATTTTAGGCTTTATTTCTTCACATACTTTTGTCAGAGGAGAGAAGGAAGCTGAAGCTCCAAACCTTGGTTCTTGTGTTCTGGTGAAAGTTCCAGGTCAGACACAGGAAGTCATGCAAGAGAACTTTGTTATGAGTGAAGGTGGAGTGGAGGCCCAGTGGGAGCAGAGAACCCTGTGGAGGGGTGGGAAGTGAGCAGGCTCCCAGCAGGGGACCACAGGCAGTGCCATCCAGGTTTGTCACTGTGGACACTGGTCTTAGGAACTGAGGTCCTTCAGCAACCTGCACCACTCAGCTGGGCTGGGGGAAGCTCTGATCCAGTTGGTCCTCTGTGGAACTGGCATAGTGCCCCCCACCATTCTGGGGGCTTCATCTTCAAGTCACTCCTGTGTTGGTGTGGGCACTGGGGTTAGAAGTGGTCTTAGTCCTCCTTTTCTACCAAGAAAGCCTCCCTTCTGAAATGCATGGAGACCCCTCTGGCCTAGCTTCTAGCGTCCCCTGGCCTCAGAGGACCTGCCGGGAGTCAGCCCTATGAATCCTTCTGTGAATCCTTCTTTCTTGCCACATCTCCCCAGTCAGCCCCCAGGGAGCTCCCTGTTTCTCTTTGCTCATCTTAAGATCTGTGCCTCTGATGTTTCTTACACTGTCTGCTGTACATTCCCCCCACTCTTCACTAACCCCATGTTTTGAAGATGTCCCTGAGGGGCAGGCATCCTAAGTGCTGTTGCATCCTACTGCTCTGTAACCTCTGGCTGTGTCCTGGCTGTGTTCTGCTCTGAAGGCCAGTCCCTCTTACGCGAGCGGCACTCTATGCTGTCAGCTGGATTGTGCCTACGCATGTCCACTCTCTCTCAGACCTGTGATTGCATTCAGTCCAGGGTGGGTGCACTTTAAATTCAGTTCTAACTCCAACCTCCCAGCATCAGTGTCAGGGGGTGGGCAGGTACAGTCAGGGGCAAACTCCTATGTTTTCAGGGGAAGGGAGAAGCTGCTGCCCCTGTAAATGACTTAATGCTCCATCAGAGATTTTTTTTTTTTTTTCAGATCAAACTCTCCAGGGTAACTTACAAGGAACCAGCCACTGATGACTGACTCAGTGTTTTTAGGTGACCTAGAGTGAACTTTACTGAATTCTCTGCCCAGAGGCATCCCCCAGCTGCCTGTTTTTTTTTTTTTTTTTTTTTTTTCCTCTCTCTCTCTCTCTTTGTTTTTTCTTTTTTTGAGTATGTGCTGTGTGACCACAAAATGATCATGTGCCCACCTCTGCATCTGGCCATGAGTCTCCTAGGGGAATATGCTCACATTTCCCCAGTAAAAGCCCCTTGATTTATTTTTGAGGACACACTGCTTTGAAAATTAACTCCAGTGCTTTCCTAACTGACTGTGAGTAATAACCCTCTCTTCACTCTTATCTCCTCATTGTGTTTAGTACTCACCTCAGTATCAGACCCAGAGGGTAAAGGACAAGGACCTCAAGAAAACTGTCCTTCTTTCAGACTGCCCATACTTATGTCCAATTTGGATACAGATTTGGGGCTTCCATGACACCCCCAACCCCCAGGATCAACAGTTATCTAGAAAGATGTACAGGTGTATCATAAAGGGTCAGCTCAGGAAGAGCCAAATGGAAGAGATGACCACGCAAGGCACAGGGGGCACAGAGCTCTTCTGCACTCCTGTGGAAGGTGGTGCTTGGTCCCTGAGTATTGCTGGGGCCCCGGCTGGACCCTAAGTCTGAGTCTCACCCATCTACATGAGAATAAGAGAAAATTATAGAAAAAGGAAAAATGAAACTAATTGTAGCTTGGTCACCCTGGGAAGATAGCTAACCTGCCTCTTCCCAACCTGCAGAGCATAGAAACTTGTAGGAGGTATCACTCAGGCAGAGGAAAAGCTCAGAAACAAACAAATGTAGAGTCTGCCAAGCTGGGGTCCCACATGGAAGCCCACAGACCAACGTGTTGCCCGTCAGTTTTCTGAGTTGTGCTGCATCCTCCTGAAGCCCAGACCAGGGCTGTGGGACAGTTTCAGTTTTCCTTCTCCACCTGGGTGCTTGCCTGTTGGAAGCTGGGTAGGAGGAAATGAACAGGTTAGCAGGAAATGGCTGGAGACTTAAGAAAAATATTTTGGGGGCTTCTTAGAAATTTTATAACTTTAAGTGGGCCCATTACAGTGCTGTGTCATCTGGCTGGCCATTTGCTGCTGGACTGCTATGTGGACACTGTCAAGCCACCTGGGGCAGAGCAGATGCTTGTTCCTGAACACAGAGCATGGTCACAAACTGTAGAGCAGGAGGCAAGAAGGAGCCCAGGTGCAGAGGTGCCCAGGAAGCCCAGTGACTGTACCTGGTGGAGGATGCCTCACTTACTCTGGGCTGCCACCAGTGACTCCAGTTCACTCTGACAACTACCTCCTCTTGGGCGGCTTTCTCTGAAGATGTTGCTGATCTTACACGAGGTGGTTTGGTCCCTCATTGCCAAGGTGGACTTGCCCCATCTTTGGTCTCATCTGGTCCCACATCAGAGGGGAAGTCAGTGTGGAAAGGCTCTTTGTATCAAACTTGAGTGACTGAGAGGCTTAGAAGGAGTTGTTCTTAGGCCGAGCCTACCTGGAACCTGACATCAAGTTCAGCTCCATCATCCTATAGGTAATGCACATGCTGTGACAAAAAAAACCCGAAAAATCAACTTATAAGAGGAAGGGTTCTTTTGACTCATGGTTCCACAGTTTCAGTCCATTGTCACTGGCTCTGTTGATTCTGTGCCTGAGGCAGAGCATCATGACTGGGAGCTCATGGCAGAGGAAAGCTGCTGGCTTCATGGGGCTGGGAAGGAGAGGGAGGACCTGGGGATGAGATAGCCCTTCCTCTGCCTATGCCCCTCCACCTCCCTCACCTTCCATTATTCCTCTCCAAGATGACCCAGTAAAGGACAGATCCATTGGGGAGGTCAGAGTTGTCTTGATCCAATCACTTTCCCCAAGTCCCACCTCTGAGCTCTGCTGCATTGAGGACCAAGACTTTTAACACAGGACTTTGAGGGGACAGTGCAGATTCAGACCCTCTAATGCCACCACGTGCACACTTGAGTTGGACCACTGCCATATGCAGGTATAAAAGCTGATCATCCACCATCACCAGCAACAACACACAACAGATTTGGAGTGTGAAAAGCTCAAAATTTTTGTAGGGCCTGGGAATTGAACCAAGGGTCACTCTACCACTGAGCTGCATCCACAGCCCTTTGGATTTTTATTTTGAGACAAGGTCTCACTAAGTTACTATTCCTGTCCTCAAACTTGCAATCCTCCTGCCTCAGCCTCCTGAGTTGCTGGGATTACAGGTATGCACCACTGTGCCCAGCCACCAAATTCATTTTTAAGTTATTTCTAGATTACCTGCTCATGAAATTTGAGATACCAGAGAAGCATAGTCAAATCCTAAAACACTGAACATTGCTGTAATAATTCTGAAGGGCAGAGTACACCAGCCCCCAACAAACAAAAACAAAAACAAAAACTACACTTGTGTTACAGTTTTGAAGACTCTTTTATTTTCTCTAACAAATCTAAATTAACCCATTTGTCAGAGATTCTGCTATATTAAAATTTTAGCCATGAGACAAAGCACAAAGTATGTGATGAAGTAAGTCCAAATCTATACAGCAACAGTTAGATCTGAGTCATGCTGTGACCTGCTGAAACAAGCTGAGGTCACTTGGTCATAGGACTTAACTTGAGGATTCTGTGTGCAAGTCTTCTAGAAGTCCTCAATGCCCAGTCTGAGAGTTAATTTCACTTCTTTCTTTGTTTTCAGAGAGGCAGTTTATTTAGGAAAGCAGATTCACATTCAAGGGTGCAGGCAAGTTCACCTGAAGATTGGTGGACAGTCCCCTAAGGAAGCTTGAATAACTGTGGAACTTACCAGCGAGGGAGCAGAGAGGGCCCCAGAGCCAAAAGCCTCCTTTCAAACAAAACAGATATATAATTTAAGTGTGCAGAACCAAAGAGTGAGTTGACCAGAAAACACCCCCAAACCCATAAGCACAAAAGGACAAAAACGAGTCAGCCCGGGACATTCTAGCTGAAGTTGCTCTGGGAGTTCCAGGCAGTCTGCTCAGGTGGGTTCTGATTCAGCGCTGTGGTTTCTGGCAGAGGCTAGTCTGGTGGCAGAGCTGTGGTCCCAGCTCTTGCAGAGCTTGGGGCAGTGAGTGTGCTGCTGAACCAGGTGCAGGGTGGGTCATGGCCATCTTGTTCCCCCTCAGGACCTGTAGGTTGACCCTATCTAGTTGATATGCAGCAGCTGAACCGAACCCACATCCTGGGTCTTGAACAATCTCTCTCCAGGCTTCTTTAATCAGTCTAAAAAATACTTTCTGCAAAGTAACAGAGTTTGTAGGCACTAAGTACTTGGGCTTACAGGATTCTAAGACTTATAGGACCTTTAAAGATTCCAGGCTTGGAGGGAAACAGGCCTAGGGATGTAGGTGAAGGCGATCTTTTTGGTATAGAGTAGCAGTCCATCTTTCCTTCCCTGTTTGTCTCCTTTCCCCAGGTTCTTCTTTCTTCTATGCTGCCTCACTGTGAGACCGCCATACGTCACAGTCCAATGCACTGCTGTTAGGACCTGCCCTGTAGTATCTGTCTCTTCTCTTCAGAGTCCCAGTGAATAAGTTTTCAGCAGTTGCCACCAGTCATCAATTCCTCTGGCCTCTGCCTGCCCAACAGCCAAGGTAACAGCACACATAACTAGGCACAGGTGACCAGGGTGGGCTTTCAGATATATATGCAGCACCTGGGTTGCAACAACCAAGCCATGTTTTCCTGAGTCACAGGTTCACATGAACCAAGCACAAGTCTCCGGGGAGCTGTGACCTGGAGTGGGTTTTCCACCTTCCTGCAGATGTTCACAGAGGTTCTGGAACACACCGGTTGCTCTGCCTCTCTCCTCTCTTCCTGCAAATGGTGGCACAGTCACAAGCACACACTCAAATGGCGCTTTCAGAAAAACAGTTGGAGAAGAACAGTTCAAGAAGAACCCCTCATGGGCTAAAGGAGAGACCCAAAGGCAAGGAACAGGGAGGTGGACAGTCCCTGTTTTACTATGGTTGGACTCTGGCACCATAGTCATAGAATTCATCTTTCCATCTTTTCAGAAGGGGTGATGGAACCAACATTGGCTCTAAGGGACAGAAAGTCAGGAGCCAAGACTGACTTTTGTAGCTGCAGGGACACTGTTTACCTATTCCTCATCCTGGGAGCTGCATCCAGTGACTCCAGCAGAGAGCTCTAGTCCTACCAGCATGGCCAAATTCTGTCCTGGGGCCCAGGCCAGAGGCCTGAATCTGGGGTCCCAACTGACTGGACCCCATCAGGAAGGAGAGAAAAACAACATGAAAAGGAAAAAGAAATTGAATCGCAGCTTGGTCTTCTTGGGAAGACAGTGGATCTGCCCCCCAACCTCATGGAAGGGATCATTGAAGATGGAGGCTGTTGGGTGGGGGGAGGCAAGAGAAGCAGAGCACAGGCTGGGGTTGTAGTCCTCTGGCTTCTGTTGCTTCCTCCTGGCCTCAGGGCCAGGGCTGTGGGGACAGTGATGGCTCCCATTCTCATCATGAGAGCATTGGTTGTGGGAAGCCCTGGTGGAGACTATAAGGAATAGGTCAGTAGGACAATGGTTAGGGTTGGGAAAAAGCGATTTGAGGATTCCTGAAAATTCCATTTTAAGGGAGCCTATTACAAGAGGAACCTGGACAAAATTTGTTCAAGGACAGAGTTCTTGTCAGATGTGATCTGAAAAAAGTCTATGGGCAAGGCCCCCAGGTGCTCAGGCTTCCCTATGAGCTGTCAAGGTCAAACGCAGGAGTGCTCTGAGCAGTGCAGGCACCTGGCAACTGAGCCCTGCCAGCAGAACCCTGAGCTTCGCTGTGCAGAGCTTGTGTGTGAGAGTTCTTTAGAGTAACAAGGCCAATAAGTTCTCTCTGTCCCTCTAGTAAACGTTAGAGGGGAGCCTTGTGGGTTGGGGGGACCTCTGAGCTTTAAGTTTCCAGACTCCAGAAGATAGGTCCCCCTGGGGGCTGGCTCTGGGAGGGAAGGAACCAGGCCACAGACGTGACCTTCTTGTCTACCAACACCTACCTCTGCTGAGGGGCCTCCTCACAACAGACCCTGCCAGGAAAACTAATGTGAAGGCCCCATGGAGGGTCCTGGGGGCTCCTGGAGAAGGCCATGGGAGGAAAGAGTTCCTGCTAAGGGTTTCCAACGACAACAGAAAATCCATCAAGTTGACAGAGCTGGGCAGAGTCCTTGGGAGTGGGTAAGCCAGCCCTGCTGGGAGCCTCCAGCTGGGTACCTGATGCCAGAAGCCTCGTTGATGATGTGTGTTAGAAAGAAATGTGACGGCCGAGAACCCAGACAGGAAAGCATTTATTATCTATCAAAGTTCCCCACTGCAGATAGGGACTGCCAGTGGGAGACCCTGTGGGGAACCCACTTCAGGGGGACTTCTCTCTGGGACACAGTGGGCCTTCCTCCTTTCTGGGACCCAGAGATCACTTCAGGGAGTTTTGTGTGACCAGCCTGGAGCTTCCTCAGGCTGGGAACTGGCAGGTGGGGTGGCAGCCACGTGAGCATCTGGAGCCCTGCAGGATGTGGGCAGCCTTATCAGAGGCTCTGTGCTTGGCCCTACTCAAAGTGGGGACAACTGAGCTTCAACCTCATTGCCAACATGTGAGCATAAGTGTGTGGGTCTGTCTGTGAGTGTGACTGTGTGTGACTAGACCTACTGTGCTTCCTTCCTGTAGGTTTGACTCTTACAGCATTCCTCCACACTAGGACATTATGAAGGAAGGTCTCTGTTTACCAAGAAGGTGGATGGGGCTGAACACAGTGACCCACACCTATATTCCCAGCTACTCAGGAGGCTGAGACAGGAGGATCAAGTTTGAAGCCATCCTGTCTCAAAATAAAAACCAAAGAGGACTTGAGTGTGGCTCAGAGGTAGAGCACCCCTGGTTTGAACTCCAGTACTCCTCCCAACCCTGACACAGGAGATGAGCAGAAGGGGAGAGGGACTCAGGGCAGGGTCCAAAGGTGGATGGACCTGGGCTGAGGGGATCTCCTGAGCCAGGCTCTGAGGCTGTCCCTGTGATGTGAGCACACCATCAGTTTGGTCCTTTGAGGAGTCTGGGGTTTGGAACACGACCCTCTGAATCATCGCCAGAACCTCTGAGGGAGGAAGAAGAGTGAAATGGAGGAGGAGAAAGCTCCAGGGCACCTCCGCACCCAGGCACTCCGCATCTGGAGCTGCTGTCCTGCAGCCAAATCACTGTCCCTTTCCATCCCCAGGGAGCCCAGATGTCTCAGTCCTTATCTAAAACACAGCCCTCTGGGGAAGTCTGTTGGGGGAGGCAAGTTGGTAATATGGACATGCCCCAGCTTAGTAGCAATGGGGACACTGGGCTAGCCTGTCGGGGAGGAGCAGGCTCTGCCTGGTCACAAGTGCCCCTGGCTGAGGAGCCCTGGTGATAGGACAGATCATGGGCCTATGGTGGGACCTTCTACCCACCCTTCAATGAGGACCACACAGGAGCCTATGGGACTCCTGTCAGGATCAGAAGAAAAGGTACAGCATGGCTGGGTGGGATTCCCAGCAGGGCCAGGCACCAAGCAGTCTGCACCTGCCTGGTAAGGGCTGTAGGAGTGCAGGAAGGAAAGGGGAGACCCAAAGGTCCCAGGGCAGAGCACAGAAGAAACAAGGTTTACAGACTAGGCCCAGGGTCCCTATTGAGGAAGCAGGGCAAAGAGGCCCTGCATCCAGCAGGGGCTAGATGGGAAACTGAGGCTCCCATCCTCAAACTCCACAGTCACATCATGACCCAAATCCCTGAGACACAGGACCACCCCCTACTGAATCATTCATAGATCTCAAGGGTCAAGAGAGTCAGAAACAGAATTTAACCAAGGCTCTTACTCGAAACAGTGGGACAGAGGTCATTGGACCAAGGAAGGTTAGACTGGGGGACAAGTCAATCATGAGGGCACCAACACACTCTCTAAGCAGCTGTGCCTGCCCCTCCCCCAGCCCATTGTGACATCACAAACTTCTTGGATACAAAGAGGAGGGTGGGCAGAGCCCTAGCCAACTACCTGGAGACTCTTCCTAGTCAGGCAGGGGAAAGGGCACGTTCACCTTTTCATGAGCCGTGAAGAACACGTGAGACCCACAGATCAGCAAAAATACCACATCAGAACCTGAGACATCTCAGAAGAGTGAATACAACATCACGTGTGTACTATAGACGATAACTGTCCTGTGAACAAAGGACACTCATCCAGCAGTGCTCAGTGTCCTTTTGGTAAGCACCTGATTCCGCCGCTGCTCAGGTGGCTAAAAGTTCACCTTTGTGAGGTGCACCTTACTTATACTAGTTCCTTCTGCACTGCCATCTGATGGTGAGTGCTCCCCCCAGAAGGGCTCAGCTCCCATGGTTCCAATGGGTAAGTACCAGTCCACACCCAGGGCTCAGTCATCTCTGAGTCCTGTGGATGAGTGTGACTCAGACTCCACTCATCAGTGTGCTCTGGGTCCCACCAAGGACATTCTGGGGTCAGGCAAATCTCCCTTCTAGAGATAGGTGGAATCCGGATCTATGAGTGGGTGAGTCCTGGGGTGAGTGCCTGTCAAAGAATATTGCTCAAATCCTATGCATAGGCACATATCACGCAAGATGGCTCAGACAGGCTAAAGTGCTGTGGACAAGAATTCCGGCAACCTGCACAATAATATCTAGTTCCTGTCACTGACAGCCCCTCCACAAATGCAATGAGATCACCCTGGATCCTGGGGTTGAAGCCACTCCCTCTCCATTCTGAGGTGTGAAAATGGTCCTAGCGGGTGGGAGCACCTCACCTAGCAGTACTCAGTCTTCCCTGGTTCATCTGGTGTAGGCCAATGGCTCTCAGATGCTCCGTCCCTTCATGACCCTACAGATGAGTGACCCTCGCCCAGCAGTGATGAGTGGGCTCCAGGGTCTGTAGGTGAAGCCCCTCCTTACCGACTGCCCAGTAATAATCTGGGTCCTGAGGGCTAAAGCCGCTCAGCAAGCACTGCTCAGGCCCCTCAGGGGCTTCCTGCTGTGAAGCCCCAGCCCACCCATGCTAAGGATGCTTCCAAACACCTGGAGGACAAACACTGGCCCTCCAATGCTTAGTAGCTGCTGATCCTTATGGCACTGCCACCTGGCTCACTGCACTAACAGTATGGGTGAGTACCTCTCCCTCCAAGGCTAGGACAACATCTATGGCATTAGAAGGCCACGAGACTCAGCATCACCTAGGACGTCTGTACACGTTGCAGGGGAGAACTCCTGTCTACCCATGCCTTGTGTGGCCTTGGCACAGCCACTCACACAGGCTTCTTCACAGAGCCTGCAACCACAAGGCCTTGGCCCTTGGATCTCATTTCCAAGTGCACTAGGACCCAGATCCGCCCCTCATCAGCCACCATCTCCTCTGCACATTTCTTTGGCCTCAAGGTCCTGTGCTCCTAGGCATGATACAAACAGGCCCAGGATGGCCTAGGACCCTGTGCACCAGGACCAGACCGGATGGAGGCCACATTTCCAACGCTTGTCAGCATCATCTATACCTTGCCACCAGGCACGGTCCTTGCTCAGGGCAGAAGCCCACTGGGAACGAACTTTGGGTCAGGCAGGATTGCCAGCTGAGAGGACAGAGGATAGTGGGATACAGGGCAATGGGCCCTTTTGCCCCCAAAATGGAGGACCTCCTGATACACGAGGAAGAGAATGGCTGGCCAGTGTTCACTGAGGTGAGTGAGACCTAGGGCTGAAAGATCTCTCCCCCCCCGCCCCCCCGCACCACGTCTTCGCACCCTCCCCCATGAAGTCCCAAGGACTCTGGGTCTTGTGGGTGAGCGCCCCTCTCCCACCAGTGCTCGGCCTCCTTGGTGCCTGTACATGAGCACCCTTCCTTCCCCAGTGCTCTGATGGGCCTCTGTGGGTCCTGTGGGTGAGCGCCCCTCACTCAGCAGTGCCCAGAGTAGACACCCCTGAGTGTTGAGGGTGAGCATCCCAGACCCCTCCGTGCTCAGAGCAGCCCAGTGGCTGTGAGTGAGCGACCTGCCTCTAGTAGCCTGGGGTCTGGCCTGGTTCCTGTGCTGGGCTCCACTCCCCCTCGATGCCTCAGTGTACACTTGGTCCTCCAGTTGTGCGCCCCTCACCCCACAGTGCTCAGTCTCCTCAGGGTCCTGTGTGTGGTGAGGGTGGCGCCCCATGTTGCCTGCCCTGGGTGTCCTGTCGGTGAGCGCCCCTCACCCACTGGTCCCTAAGTCCTCAGGTTCCTGTAGTACCTGTGGGGCAGTGCCCCTCGCCCACAAGTGCCCAGGCTCCTTGGGTTCAGTTTGTGAGTGCCCATGGCCCTCTCTCCGTCAACCTCCCCTCAGGCCTGTGGGTGAGCGCCCCTCGCCCAGAGGTCCTCAGTCTCCTGGCTTTCCCCTGGGTGTGGGTCCCTGGCTCCCTGGGGCTCTGTCACTTCTGGGTACTGCTTGTGCGTGCTCCTTGCCCAGCAGTGCTTAGGGGCCTCTGTGATCTGTGGGTCTCGCCCCTCCTTCCCCACTGCCAGTCTCGCCTGGGTCCTGTGGGCGAGCGCCACTCGCCTACCAGTGCTCAGTCTCCTCGGGGTCCTCTTTCTAAGGCAGCCCCAGTCCAGCCCTGCTCCAGATGCTCTGAGGTCCCTGAGGGAGAACCCCTGGCCCTCTGGTACTCTGATTCCTATGCCACTGCCACCTGGCTCCCTGCAAAATCTGCGTGGCTGCCTGCCTCTTCCTCCAACGCAACGACACCCTCTTTGGCCTTGGAAGACCACCACACTCACTACCGCCTAGGACACCTGGACAGGTCACAGAGGAGAGCTCCTGTCTACCCAAGCCTTGTGTGTCTTGGCACAGACACTCACACAGGCTTCTCCACAGAGCCTGCAACCACAAGGCCTTGGTCCTTGGATCTCATCTCCAAGTGGACCGCCCCTCATCAGCCACCATCTCTTCTGCACATTTCTTTGGCCTCAAGGTCCTGTGCTCCTAGGCATGATGCAAACAGGCCCACGATGGCCTAGGACCCTGTGCACCGGGACCAGACCGGATGGAGGCCAGATTTTCAAAGCTTGGCAGCATCTTCTGTGCCTTACCACAGGGCGCTCTCCTTACTCAGGACAGAAACCCACTGGGGACTTTGGGTCAGGAAGGATTTACAGCAGAGAGGACAGAGGACAGTGGGATATAGGGCAAATTGCCCTCTTGCCACCAAACCGGAAGACCCCCCGAGACAAGGAGAAGAGCACGGCTGGCCAGAGGTCACTGAGGTGAGTGAGACCTAGGGCTCAGGGTTCCGCCCGCGCCCCCCTCAGCCATGAGGTTCCAAGGATTCCGCGTGCTGTGGGTGAGCGCCCCTCTCCCACCAGTGCTCGGGCTCCGTGGTGCCTCTACGTGAGCACCCTTCCTGTCCCAGTACACATTCGGGCCTCCTGGGTCCTGTGGGTGAGCGCCCCTCACCCAGCAGTGCCCAGAGTAGACACCCCTGAGTGTTGAGAGTGAGCACCCCAGACCCCTCCTTGCTCAGAGCTGACCAGTGGCTGTGAGAGAGCGCCCCTCTCCAGCAGGGTGGGGTCTGGCCTGGTTCCTGGGCTGGGCCCCACTCACCCTCCATGCCCAGTGGGCACTGGGTCCTGCAGGTGGGCGCCCCTCGCCCCCACAGTGCTCAGTGTCCTCAGGGTTCTGTGTTTGGCGAGGGTGGCCCCGCATGTTGCCTGTCCTGCGGTCCCTGTGGGGGAGCGCCCCTCGCCCACAAGTGCCCAGGCTCCTCGGGTTCAGAGGATAAGCACCACTGACCCTCTCTTCATCTGCCTCCCCTGGGGCCTGCGGGTGAGCTCCCCTCACCCAGTGGTCCTCAGTCTCCTGGTTTTACCCTGGGTGTGGGCCCCTGGCTCCCTGGGGCTCTGTCACTTCTGGGTACTGTGGGTGGGTGCCCCTTGCCCAGCAGTGCTAGGGGACTCTGTGATTTGTGGGTGTCACCCCTCCTTCCCAGTGCCAGTCTCCCCTGGGTCCTGTGGGCGAGCGCCCCTCGCCTACCAGTGCTCAGTCTCCTTGGGGTCCTCTTGCTACGGCAGCCCCGGCCAAGCCCTGCTCCAGATGCTCTGAGTCCCTGGGGGATGACCCCTGGCCCTCTGGTGCTCAGTCTCCCCTGATTCCTATGTCACTGCCACCTGGCTCCCTGCACAAAGTGTGTGGGTGCCTACCTCTTCCTCCTACGGTAGGACACCCTCTTCGGCAATAGAAAGGTTGCCGCGCTCAGCACCACCTAGGACGCCTGTACACGTTGCAGGGGAGAACTCCTGTCTACCCATGCCTTGTGTGGCCTTGGCACAGCCACTCACACAGGCTTCTTCACAGAGCCTGCAACCACAAGGCCTTGGCCCTTGGATCTCATTTCCAAGTGCACTAGGACCCAGATCCGCCCCTCATCAGCCACCATCTCCTCTGCACATTTCTTTGGCCTCAAGGTCCTGTGCTCCTAGGCATGATACAAACAGGCCCAGGATGGCCTAGGACCCTGTGCACCAGGACCAGACCGGATGGAGGCCACATTTTCAACGCTTGTCAGCATCATCTATACCTTGCCACCAGGCACGGTCCTTGCTCAGGGCAGAAGCCCACTGGGAACGAACTTTGGGTCAGGCAGGATTGCCAGCTGAGAGGACAGAGGATAGTGGGATACAGGGCAATGGGCCCTTTTGCCCCCAAAATGGAGGACCTCCTGATACACGAGGAAGAGAATGGCTGGCCAGTGTTCACTGAGGTGAGTGAGACCTAGGGCTGAAAGATCTCTCCCCCCGCCCCCCGCACCACGTCTTCGCACCCTCCCCCATGAAGTCCCAAGGACTCTGGGTCTTGTGGGTGAGCGCCCCTCTCCCACCAGTGCTCGGCCTCCTTGGTGCCTGTACATGAGCACCCTTCCTTCCCCAGTGCTCTGATGGGCCTCTGTGGGTCCTGTGGGTGAGCGCCCCTCACTCAGCAGTGCCCAGAGTAGACACCCCTGAGTGTTGAGGGTGAGCATCCCAGACCCCTCCGTGCTCAGAGCAGCCCAGTGGCTGTGAGTGAGCGACCCGCCTCTAGTAGCCTGGGGTCTGGCCTGATTCCTGGGCTGGGCCCCACTCCCCCTTCATGCCTCAGTTGTGCACTGAGTCCTGGGGGTGGGCGCCCCTCGCCCCCGCAGTGCTCAGTCTCCTCAGGGTCCTGTGTGTGTTGAGGGTGGCGCCCCATGTTGCCTGCCCTGGGTGTCCTGTCGGTGAGCACCCCTCACCCGCTGGTCCCCAGGTCCCCAGGTTCCTGCGGTCCCTGTGGGGGAGTGCCCCCCGCCCACAAGTTCCCGGGCTCCTCGGGTTCAGTGGGTGAACGCACCTGGCCCTCTCTCCGTCAGCCTCCTCTGGGGCCTGTGGGTGAGCGCCCCTCGCCCAGAGGTCCTCAGTCTCCTGGCTTTCCCCTGGGTGTGGGTCCCTGGCTCCCTGGGGCTCTGTCACTTCTGGGTACTGCTTGTGCGTGCTCCTTGCCCAGCAGTGCTTAGGGGCCTCTGTGATCTGTGGGTCTCGCCCCTCCTTCCCCACTGCCAGTCTCGCCTGGGTCCTGTGGGCGAGCGCCACTCGCCTACCAGTGCTCAGTCTCCTCGGGGTCCTCTTTCTAAGGCAGCCCCAGTCCAGCCCTGCTCCAGATGCTCTGAGGTCCCTGAGGGAGAACCCCTGGCCCTCTGGTACTCTGATTCCTATGCCACTGCCACCTGGCTCCCTGCAAAATCTGCGTGGCTGCCTGCCTCTTCCTCCAACGCAACGACACCCTCTTTGGCCTTGGAAGACCACCACACTCACTACCGCCTAGGACACCTGGACAGGTCACAGAGGAGAGCTCCTGTCTACCCAAGCCTTGTGTGTCTTGGCACAGACACTCACACAGGCTTCTCCACAGAGCCTGCAACCACAAGGCCTTGGTCCTTGGATCTCATCTCCAAGTGGACCGCCCCTCATCAGCCACCATCTCTTCTGCACATTTCTTTGGCCTCAAGGTCCTGTGCTCCTAGGCATGATGCAAACAGGCCCACGATGGCCTAGGACCCTGTGCACCGGGACCAGACCGGATGGAGGCCAGATTTTCAAAGCTTGGCAGCATCTTCTGTGCCTTACCACAGGGCGCTCTCCTTACTCAGGACAGAAACCCACTGGGGACTTTGGGTCAGGAAGGATTTACAGCAGAGAGGACAGAGGACAGTGGGATATAGGGCAAATTGCCCTCTTGCCACCAAACCGGAAGACCCCCCGAGACAAGGAGAAGAGCACGGCTGGCCAGAGGTCACTGAGGTGAGTGAGACCTAGGGCTCAGGGTTCCGCCCGCGCCCCCCTCAGCCATGAGGTTCCAAGGATTCCGCGTGCTGTGGGTGAGCGCCCCTCTCCCACCAGTGCTCGGGCTCCGTGGTGCCTCTACGTGAGCACCCTTCCTGTCCCAGTACACATTCGGGCCTCCTGGGTCCTGTGGGTGAGCGCCCCTCACCCAGCAGTGCCCAGAGTAGACACCCCTGAGTGTTGAGAGTGAGCACCCCAGACCCCTCCTTGCTCAGAGCTGACCAGTGGCTGTGAGAGAGCGCCCCTCTCCAGCAGGGTGGGGTCTGGCCTGGTTCCTGGGCTGGGCCCCACTCACCCTCCATGCCCAGTGGGCACTGGGTCCTGCAGGTGGGCGCCCCTCGCCCCCACAGTGCTCAGTGTCCTCAGGGTTCTGTGTTTGGCGAGGGTGGCCCCGCATGTTGCCTGTCCTGCGGTCCCTGTGGGGGAGCGCCCCTCGCCCACAAGTGCCCAGGCTCCTCGGGTTCAGAGGATAAGCACCACTGACCCTCTCTTCATCTGCCTCCCCTGGGGCCTGCGGGTGAGCTCCCCTCACCCAGTGGTCCTCAGTCTCCTGGTTTTACCCTGGGTGTGGGCCCCTGGCTCCCTGGGGCTCTGTCACTTCTGGGTACTGTGGGTGGGTGCCCCTTGCCCAGCAGTGCTAGGGGACTCTGTGATTTGTGGGTGTCACCCCTCCTTCCCAGTGCCAGTCTCCCCTGGGTCCTGTGGGCGAGCGCCCCTCGCCTACCAGTGCTCAGTCTCCTTGGGGTCCTCTTGCTACGGCAGCCCCGGCCAAGCCCTGCTCCAGATGCTCTGAGTCCCTGGGGGATGACCCCTGGCCCTCTGGTGCTCAGTCTCTCCTGATTCCTATGTCACTGCCACCTGGCTCCCTGCACAAAGTGTGTGGGTGCCTACCTCTTCCTCCTACGGTAGGACACCCTCTTCGGCAATAGAAAGGTTGCCGCGCTCAGCACCACCTAGGACGCCTGTACACGTTGCAGGGGAGAACTCCTGTCTACCCATGCCTTGTGTGGCCGTGGCACAGCCACTCACACAGGCTTCTTCACAGAGCCTGCAACCACAAGGCCTTGGCCCTTGGATCTCATTTCCAAGTGCACTAGGACCCAGATCCGCCCCTCATCAGCCACCATCTCCTCTGCACATTTCTTTGGCCTCAAGGTCCTGTGCTCCTAGGCATGATACAAACAGGCCCAGGATGGCCTAGGACCCTGTGCACCAGGACCAGACCGGATGGAGGCCACATTTTCAACGCTTGTCAGCATCATCTATACCTTGCCACCAGGCACGGTCCTTGCTCAGGGCAGAAGCCCACTGGGAACGAACTTTGGGTCAGGCAGGATTCCCAGCTGAGAGGACAGAGGATAGTGGGATACAGGGCAATGGGCCCTTTTGCCCCCAAAATGGAGGACCTCCTGATACACGAGGAAGAGAATGGCTGGCCAGTGTTCACTGAGGTGAGTGAGACCTAGGGCTGAAAGATCTCTCCCCCCGCCCCCCGCACCACGTCTTCGCACCCTCCCCCATGAAGTCCCAAGGACTCTGGGTCTTGTGGGTGAGCGCCCCTCTCCCACCAGTGCTCGGCCTCCTTGGTGCCTGTACATGAGCACCCTTCCTTCCCCAGTGCTCTGATGGGCCTCTGTGGGTCCTGTGGGTGAGCGCCCCTCACTCAGCAGTGCCCAGAGTAGACACCCCTGAGTGTTGAGGGTGAGCATCCCAGACCCCTCCGTGCTCAGAGCAGCCCAGTGGCTGTGAGTGAGCGACCCGCCTCTAGTAGCCTGGGGTCTGGCCTGATTCCTGGGCTGGGCCCCACTCCCCCTTCATGCCTCAGTTGTGCACTGAGTCCTGGGGGTGGGCGCCCCTCGCCCCCGCAGTGCTCAGTCTCCTCAGGGTCCTGTGTGTGTTGAGGGTGGCGCCCCATGTTGCCTGCCCTGGGTGTCCTGTCGGTGAGCACCCCTCACCCGCTGGTCCCCAGGTCCCCAGGTTCCTGCGGTCCCTGTGGGGGAGTGCCCCCCGCCCACAAGTTCCCGGGCTCCTTGGGTTCAGTGGGTGAACGCACCTGGCCCTCTCTCCGTCAGCCTCCTCTGGGGCCTGTGGGTGAGCGCCCCTCGCCCAGAGGTCCTCAGTCTCCTGGCTTTCCCCTGGGTGTGGGTCCCTGGCTCCCTGGGGCTCTGTCACTTCTGGGTACTGCTTGTGCGTGCTCCTTGCCCAGCAGTGCTTAGGGGCCTCTGTGATCTGTGGGTCTCGCCCCTCCTTCCCCACTGCCAGTCTCGCCTGGGTCCTGTGGGCGAGCGCCACTCGCCTACCAGTGCTCAGTCTCCTCGGGGTCCTCTTTCTAAGGCAGCCCCAGTCCAGCCCTGCTCCAGATGCTCTGAGGTCCCTGAGGGAGAACCCCTGGCCCTCTGCTACTCTGATTCCTATGCCACTGCCACCTGGCTCCCTGCAAAATCTGCGTGGCTGCCTGCCTCTTCCTCCAACGCAACGACACCCTCTTTGGCCTTGGAAGACCACCACACTCACTACCGCCTAGGACACCTGGACAGGTCACAGAGGAGAGCTCCTGTCTACCCAAGCCTTGTGTGTCTTGGCACAGACACTCACACAGGCTTCTCCACAGAGCCTGCAACCACAAGGCCTTGGTCCTTGGATCTCATCTCCAAGTGGACCGCCCCTCATCAGCCACCATCTCTTCTGCACATTTCTTTGGCCTCAAGGTCCTGTGCTCCTAGGCATGATGCAAACAGGCCCACGATGGCCTAGGACCCTGTGCACCGGGACCAGACCGGATGGAGGCCAGATTTTCAAAGCTTGGCAGCATCTTCTGTGCCTTACCACAGGGCGCTCTCCTTACTCAGGACAGAAACCCACTGGGGACTTTGGGTCAGGAAGGATTTACAGCAGAGAGGACAGAGGACAGTGGGATATAGGGCAAATTGCCCTCTTGCCACCAAACCGGAAGACCCCCCGAGACAAGGAGAAGAGCACGGCTGGCCAGAGGTCACTGAGGTGAGTGAGACCTAGGGCTCAGGGTTCCGCCCGCGCCCCCCTCAGCCATGAGGTTCCAAGGATTCCGCGTGCTGTGGGTGAGCGCCCCTCTCCCACCAGTGCTCGGGCTCCGTGGTGCCTCTACGTGAGCACCCTTCCTGTCCCAGTACACATTCGGGCCTCCTGGGTCCTGTGGGTGAGCGCCCCTCACCCAGCAGTGCCCAGAGTAGACACCCCTGAGTGTTGAGAGTGAGCACCCCAGACCCCTCCTTGCTCAGAGCTGACCAGTGGCTGTGAGAGAGCGCCCCTCTCCAGCAGGGTGGGGTCTGGCCTGGTTCCTGGGCTGGGCCCCACTCACCCTCCATGCCCAGTGGGCACTGGGTCCTGCAGGTGGGCGCCCCTCGCCCCCACAGTGCTCAGTGTCCTCAGGGTTCTGTGTTTGGCGAGGGTGGCCCCGCATGTTGCCTGTCCTGCGGTCCCTGTGGGGGAGCGCCCCTCGCCCACAAGTGCCCAGGCTCCTCGGGTTCAGAGGATAAGCACCACTGACCCTCTCTTCATCTGCCTCCCCTGGGGCCTGCGGGTGAGCTCCCCTCACCCAGTGGTCCTCAGTCTCCTGGTTTTACCCTGGGTGTGGGCCCCTGGCTCCCTGGGGCTCTGTCACTTCTGGGTACTGTGGGTGGGTGCCCCTTGCCCAGCAGTGCTAGGGGACTCTGTGATTTGTGGGTGTCACCCCTCCTTCCCAGTGCCAGTCTCCCCTGGGTCCTGTGGGCGAGCGCCCCTCGCCTACCAGTGCTCAGTCTCCTTGGGGTCCTCTTGCTACGGCAGCCCCGGCCAAGCCCTGCTCCAGATGCTCTGAGTCCCTGGGGGATGACCCCTGGCCCTCTGGTGCTCAGTCTCCCCTGATTCCTATGTCACTGCCACCTGGCTCCCTGCACAAATTGTGTGGGTGCCTACCTCTTCCTCCTACGGTAGGACACCCTCTTCGGCAATAGAAAGGTTGCCGAGCTCAGCACCACCTAGGACGCCTGTACACGATGCAGGGGAGAACTCCTGTCTACCCATGCCTTGTGTGGCCTTGGCACAGCCACTCACACAGGCTTCTTCACAGAGCCTGCAACCACAAGGCCTTGGCCCTTGGATCTCATTTCCAAGTGCACTAGGACCCAGATCCGCCCCTCATCAGCCACCATCTCCTCTGCACATTTCTTTGGCCTCAAGGTCCTGTGCTCCTAGGCATGATACAAACAGGCCCAGGATGGCCTAGGACCCTGTGCACCAGGACCAGACCGGATGGAGGCCACATTTTCAACGCTTGTCAGCATCATCTATACCTTGCCACCGAGGCACGGTCCTTGCTCAGGGCAGAAGCCCACTGGGAACGAACTTTGGGTCAGGCAGGATTGCCAGCTGAGAGGACAGAGGATAGTGGGATACAGGGCAATGGGCCCTTTTGCCCCCAAAATGGAGGACCTCCTGATACACGAGGAAGAGAATGGCTGGCCAGTGTTCACTGAGGTGAGTGAGACCTAGGGCTGAAAGATCTCTCCCCCTCGCCCCCCCCACCACGTCTTCGCACCCTCCCCCATGAAGTCCCAAGGACTCTGGGTCTTGTGGGTGAGCGCCCCTCTCCCACCAGTGCTCGGCCTCCTTGGTGCCTGTACATGAGCACCCTTCCTTCCCCAGTGCTCTGATGGGCCTCTGTGGGTCCTGTGGGTGAGCGCCCCTCACTCAGCAGTGCCCAGAGTAGACACCCCTGAGTGTTGAGGGTGAGCATCCCAGACCCCTCCGTGCTCAGAGCAGCCCAGTGGCTGTGAGTGAGCGACCCGCCTCTAGTAGCCTGGGGTCTGGCCTGATTCCTGGGCTGGGCCCCACTCCCCCTTCATGCCTCAGTTGTGCACTGAGTCCTGGGGGTGGGCGCCCCTCGCCCCCGCAGTGCTCAGTCTCCTCAGGGTCCTGTGTGTGTTGAGGGTGGCGCCCCATGTTGCCTGCCCTGGGTGTCCTGTCGGTGAGCACCCCTCACCCGCTGGTCCCCAGGTCCCCAGGTTCCTGCGGTCCCTGTGGGGGAGTGCCCCCCGCCCACAAGTTCCCGGGCTCCTCGGGTTCAGTGGGTGAACGCACCTGGCCCTCTCTCCGTCAGCCTCCTCTGGGGCCTGTGGGTGAGCGCCCCTCGCCCAGAGGTCCTCAGTCTCCTGGCTTTCCCCTGGGTGTGGGTCCCTGGCTCCCTGGGGCTCTGTCACTTCTGGGTACTGCTTGTGCGTGCTCCTTGCCCAGCAGTGCTTAGGGCCCTCTGTGATCTGTGGGTCTCGCCCCTCCTTCCCCACTGCCAGTCTCGCCTGGGTCCTGTGGGCGAGCGCCACTCGCCTACCAGTGCTCAGTCTCCTCGGGGTCCTCTTTCTAAGGCAGCCCCAGTCCAGCCCTGCTCCAGATGCTCTGAGGTCCCTGAGGGAGAACCCCTGGCCCTCTGGTACTCTGATTCCTATGCCACTGCCACCTGGCTCCCTGCAAAATCTGCGTGGCTGCCTGCCTCTTCCTCCAACGCAACGACACCCTCTTTGGCCTTGGAAGACCACCACACTCACTACCGCCTAGGACACCTGGACAGGTCACAGAGGAGAGCTCCTGTCTACCCAAGCCTTGTGTGTCTTGGCACAGACACTCACACAGGCTTCTCCACAGAGCCTGCAACCACAAGGCCTTGGTCCTTGGATCTCATCTCCAAGTGGACCGCCCCTCATCAGCCACCATCTCTTCTGCACATTTCTTTGGCCTCAAGGTCCTGTGCTCCTAGGCATGATGCAAACAGGCCCACGATGGCCTAGGACCCTGTGCACCGGGACCAGACCGGATGGAGGCCAGATTTTCAAAGCTTGGCAGCATCTTCTGTGCCTTACCACAGGGCGCTCTCCTTACTCAGGACAGAAACCCACTGGGGACTTTGGGTCAGGAAGGATTTACAGCAGAGAGGACAGAGGACAGTGGGATATAGGGCAAATTGCCCTCTTGCCACCAAACCGGAAGACCCCCCGAGACAAGGAGAAGAGCACGGCTGGCCAGAGGTCACTGAGGTGAGTGAGACCTAGGGCTCAGGGTTCCGCCCGCGCCCCCCTCAGCCATGAGGTTCCAAGGATTCCGCGTGCTGTGGGTGAGCGCCCCTCTCCCACCAGTGCTCGGGCTCCGTGGTGCCTCTACGTGAGCACCCTTCCTGTCCCAGTACACATTCGGGCCTCCTGGGTCCTGTGGGTGAGCGCCCCTCACCCAGCAGTGCCCAGAGTAGACACCCCTGAGTGTTGAGAGTGAGCACCCCAGACCCCTCCTTGCTCAGAGCTGACCAGTGGCTGTGAGAGAGCGCCCCTCTCCAGCAGGGTGGGGTCTGGCCTGGTTCCTGGGCTGGGCCCCACTCACCCTCCATGCCCAGTGGGCACTGGGTCCTGCAGGTGGGCGCCCCTCGCCCCCACAGTGCTCAGTGTCCTCAGGGTTCTGTGTTTGGCGAGGGTGGCCCCGCATGTTGCCTGTCCTGCGGTCCCTGTGGGGGAGCGCCCCTCGCCCACAAGTGCCCAGGCTCCTCGGGTTCAGAGGATAAGCACCACTGACCCTCTCTTCATCTGCCTCCCCTGGGGCCTGCGGGTGAACTCCCTTCACCCAATGGTCCTCAGTCTCCTGGTTTTACCCTGGGTGTGGGCCCCTGGCTCCCTGGGGCTCTGTCACTTCTGGGTACTGTGGGTGGGTGCCCCTTGCCCAGCAGTGCTAGGGGACTCTGTGATTTGTGGGTGTCACCGCTCCTTCCCAGTGCCAGTCTCCCCTGAGTCCTGTGGGCGAGCGCCCCTCGCCTACCAGTGCTCAGTCTCCTTGGGGTCCTCTTGCTACGGCAGCCCCGGCCAAGCCCTGCTCCAGATGCTCTGAGTCCCTGGGGGATGACCCCTGGCCCTCTGGTGCTCAGTCTCCCCTGATTCCTATGTCACTGCCACCTGGCTCCCTGCACAAATTGTGTGGGTGCCTACCTCTTCCTCCTACGGTAGGACACCCTCTTCGGCAATAGAAAGGTTGCCGAGCTCAGCACCACCTAGGACGCCTGTACACGATGCAGGGGAGAACTCCTGTCTACCCATGCCTTGTGTGGCCTTGGCACAGCCACTCACACAGGCTTCTTCACAGAGCCTGCAACCACAAGGCCTTGGCCCTTGGATCTCATTTCCAAGTGCACTAGGACCCAGATCCGCCCCTCATCAGCCACCATCTCCTCTGCACATTTCTTTGGCCTCAAGGTCCTGTGCTCCTAGGCATGATACAAACAGGCCCAGGATGGCCTAGGACCCTGTGCACCAGGACCAGACCGGATGGAGGCCGCATTTTCAACGCTTGTCAGCATCATCTATACCTTGCCACCGAGGCACGGTCCTTGCTCAGGGCAGAAGCCCACTGGGAACGAACTTTGGGTCAGGCAGGATTGCCAGCTGAGAGGACAGAGGATAGTGGGATACAGGGCAATGGGCCCTTTTGCCCCCAAAATGGAGGACCTCCTGATACACGAGGAAGAGAATGGCTGGCCAGTGTTCACTGAGGTGAGTGAGACCTAGGGCTGAAAGATCTCTCCCCCCGCCCCCCCGCACCACGTCTTCGCACCCTCCCCCATGAAGTCCCAAGGACTCTGGGTCTTGTGGGTGAGCGCCCCTCTCCCACCAGTGCTCGGCCTCCTTGGTGCCTGTACATGAGCACCCTTCCTTCCCCAGTGCTCTGATGGGCCTCTGTGGGTCCTGTGGGTGAGCGCCCCTCACTCAGCAGTGCCCAGAGTAGACACCCCTGAGTGTTGAGGGTGAGCATCCCAGACCCCTCCGTGCTCAGAGCAGCCCAGTGGCTGTGAGTGAGCGACCCGCCTCTAGTAGCCTGGGGTCTGGCCTGATTCCTGGGCTGGGCCCCACTCCCACTTCATGCCTCAGTTGAGCTCTGAGTCCTGGGGGTGGGCGCCCCTCGCCCCCGCAGTGCTCAGTCTCCTCAGGGTCCTGTGTGTGTTGAGGGTGGCGCCCCATGTTGCCTGCCCTGGGTGTCCTGTCGGTGAGCACCCCTCACCCGCTGGTCCCCAGGTCCCCAGGTTCCTGCGGTCCCTGTGGGGGAGTGCCCCCCGCCCACAAGTTCCCGGGCTCCTTGGGTTCAGTGGGTGAACGCACCTGGCCCTCTCTCCGTCAGCCTCCTCTGGGGCCTGTGGGTGAGCGCCCCTCGCCCAGAGGTCCTCAGTCTCCTGGCTTTCCCCTGGGTGTGGGTCCCTGGCTCCCTGGGGCTCTGTCACTTCTGGGTACTGCTTGTGCGTGCTCCTTGCCCAGCAGTGCTTAGGGGCCTCTGTGATCTGTGGGTCTCGCCCCTCCTTCCCCACTGCCAGTCTCGCCTGGGTCCTGTGGGCGAGCGCCACTCGCCTACCAGTGCTCAGTCTCCTCGGGGTCCTCTTTCTAAGGCAGCCCCAGTCCAGCCCTGCTCCAGATGCTCTGAGGTCCCTGAGGGAGAACCCCTGGCCCTCTGGCTACTCTGATTCCTATGCCACTGCCACCTGGCTCCCTGCAAAATCTGTGTGGCTGCCTGCCTCTTCCTCCAACGCAACGACACCCTCTTTGGCCTTGGAAGACCACCACACTCACTACCGCCTAGGACACCTGGACAGGTCACAGAGGAGAGCTCCTGTCTACCCAAGCCTTGTGTGTCTTGGCACAGACACTCACACAGGCTTCTCCACAGAGCCTGCAACCACAAGGCCTTGGTCCTTGGATCTCATCTCCAAGTGGACCGCCCCTCATCAGCCACCATCTCTTCTGCACATTTCTTTGGCCTCAAGGTCCTGTGCTCCTAGGCATGATGCAAACAGGCCCACGATGGCCTAGGACCCTGTGCACCGGGACCAGACCGGATGGAGGCCAGATTTTCAAAGCTTGGCAGCATCTTCTGTGCCTTACCACAGGGCGCTCTCCTTACTCAGGACAGAAACCCACTGGGGACTTTGGGTCAGGAAGGATTTACAGCAGAGAGGACAGAGGACAGTGGGATATAGGGCAAATTGCCCTCTTGCCACCAAACCGGAAGACCCCCCGAGACAAGGAGAAGAGCACGGCTGGCCAGAGGTCACTGAGGTGAGTGAGACCTAGGGCTCAGGGTTCCGCCCGCGCCCCCCTCAGCCATGAGGTTCCAAGGATTCCGCGTGCTGTGGGTGAGCGCCCCTCTCCCACCAGTGCTCGGGCTCCGTGGTGCCTCTACGTGAGCACCCTTCCTGTCCCAGTACACATTCGGGCCTCCTGGGTCCTGTGGGTGAGCGCCCCTCACCCAGCAGTGCCCAGAGTGGACACCCCTGAGTGTTGAGAGTGAGCACCCCAGACCCCTCCTTGCTCAGAGCTGACCAGTGGCTGTGAGAGAGCGCCCCTCTCCAGCAGGGTGGGGTCTGGCCTGGTTCCTGGGCTGGGCCCCACTCACCCTCCATGCCCAGTGGGCACTGGGTCCTGCAGGTGGGCGCCCCTCGCCCCCACAGTGCTCAGTGTCCTCAGGGTTCTGTGTTTGGCGAGGGTGGCCCCGCATGTTGCCTGTCCTGCGGTCCCTGTGGGGGAGCGCCCCTCGCCCACAAGTGCCCAGGCTCCTCGGGTTCAGAGGATAGGCACCACTGACCCTCTCTTCATCTGCCTCCCCTGGGGCCTGCGGGTGAGCTCCCCTCACCCAGTGGTCCTCAGTCTCCTGGTTTTACCCTGGGTGTGGGCCCCTGGCTCCCTGGGGCTCTGTCACTTCTGGGTACTGTGGGTGGGTGCCCCTTGCCCAGCAGTGCTAGGGGACTCTGTGATTTGTGGGTGTCACCCCTCCTTCCCAGTGCCAGTCTCCCCTGGGTCCTGTGGGCGAGCGCCCCTCGCCTACCAGTGCTCAGTCTCCTTGGGGTCCTCTTGCTACGGCAGCCCCGGCCAAGCCCTGCTCCAGATGCTCTGAGTCCCTGGGGGATGACCCCTGGCCCTCTGGTGCTCAGTCTCCCCTGATTCCTATGTCACTGCCACCTGGCTCCCTGCACAAAGTGTGTGGGTGCCTACCTCTTCCTCCTACGGTAGGACACCCTCTTGGGCAATAGAAAGGTTGCCGCGCTCAGCACCACCTAGGACGCCTGTACACGTTGCAGGGGAGAACTCCTGTCTACCCATGCCTTGTGTGGCCTTGGCACAGCCACTCACACAGGCTTCTTCACAGAGCCTGCAACCACAAGGCCTTGGCCCTTGGATCTCATTTCCAAGTGCACTAGGACCCAGATCCGCCCCTCATCAGCCACCATCTCCTCTGCACATTTCTTTGGCCTCAAGGTCCTGTGCTCCTAGGCATGATACAAACAGGCCCAGGATGGCCTAGGACCCTGTGCACCAGGACCAGACCGGATGGAGGCCACATTTCCAACGCTTGTCAGCATCATCTATGCCTTGCCACCAGGCACGGTCCTTGCTCAGGGCAGAAGCCCACTGGGAACGAACTTTGGGTCAGGCAGGATTGCCAGCTGAGAGGACAGAGGATAGTGGGATACAGGGCAATGGGCCCTTTTGCCCCCAAAATGGAGGACCTCCTGATACACGAGGAAGAGAATGGCTGGCCAGTGTTCACTGAGGTGAGTGAGACCTAGGGCTGAAAGATCTCTCCCCCGCCCCCCCCGCACCACGTCTTCGCACCGTCCCCCATGAAGTCCCAAGGACTCTGGGTCTTGTGGGTGAGCGCCCCTCTCCCACCAGTGCTCGGCCTCCTTGGTGCCTGTACATGAGCACCCTTCCTTCCCCAGTGCTCTGATGGGCCTCTGTGGGTCCTGTGGGTGAGCGCCCCTCACTCAGCAGTGCCCAGAGTAGACACCCCTGAGTGTTGAGGGTGAGCATCCCAGACCCCTCCGTGCTCAGAGCAGCCCAGTGGCTGTGAGTGAGCGACCCGCCTCTAGTAGCCTGGGGTCTGGCCTGATTCCTGGGCTGGGCCCCACTCCCACTTCATGCCTCAGTTGTGCACTGAGTCCTGGGGGTGGGCGCCCCTCGCCCCCGCAGTGCTCAGTCTCCTCAGGGTCCTGTGTGTGTTGAGGGTGGCGCCCCATGTTGCCTGCCCTGGGTGTCCTGTCGGTGAGCACCCCTCACCCGCTGGTCCCCAGGTCCCCAGGTTCCTGCGGTCCCTGTGGGGGAGTGCCCCCCGCCCACAAGTTCCCGGGCTCCTTGGGTTCAGTGGGTGAACGCACCTGGCCCTCTCTCCGTCAGCCTCCTCTGGGGCCTGTGGGTGAGCGCCCCTCGCCCAGAGGTCCTCAGTCTCCTGGCTTTCCCCTGGGTGTGGGTCCCTGGCTCCCTGGGGCTCTGTCACTTCTGGGTACTGCTTGTGCGTGCTCCTTGCCCAGCAGTGCTTAGGGGCCTCTGTGATCTGTGGGTCTCGCCCCTCCTTCCCCACTGCCAGTCTCGCCTGGGTCCTGTGGGCGAGCGCCACTCGCCTACCAGTGCTCAGTCTCCTCGGGGTCCTCTTTCTAAGGCAGCCCCAGTCCAGCCCTGCTCCAGATGCTCTGAGGTCCCTGAGGGAGAACCCCTGGCCCTCTGGCTACTCTGATTCCTATGCCACTGCCACCTGGCTCCCTGCAAAATCTGCGTGGCTGCCTGCCTCTTCCTCCAACGCAACGACACCCTCTTTGGCCTTGGAAGACCACCACACTCACTACCGCCTAGGACACCTGGACAGGTCACAGAGGAGAGCTCCTGTCTACCCAAGCCTTGTGTGTCTTGGCACAGACACTCACACAGGCTTCTCCACAGAGCCTGCAACCACAAGGCCTTGGTCCTTGGATCTCATCTCCAAGTGGACCGCCCCTCATCAGCCACCATCTCTTCTGCACATTTCTTTGGCCTCAAGGTCCTGTGCTCCTAGGCATGATGCAAACAGGCCCACGATGGCCTAGGACCCTGTGCACCGGGACCAGACCGGATGGAGGCCAGATTTTCAAAGCTTGGCAGCATCTTCTGTGCCTTACCACAGGGCGCTCTCCTTACTCAGGACAGAAACCCACTGGGGACTTTGGGTCAGGAAGGATTTACAGCAGAGAGGACAGAGGACAGTGGGATATAGGGCAAATTGCCCTCTTGCCACCAAACCGGAAGACCCCCCGAGACAAGGAGAAGAGCACGGCTGGCCAGAGGTCACTGAGGTGAGTGAGACCTAGGGCTCAGGGTTCCGCCCGCGCCCCCCTCAGCCATGAGGTTCCAAGGATTCCGCGTGCTGTGGGTGAGCGCCCCTCTCCCACCAGTGCTCGGGCTCCGTGGTGCCTCTACGTGAGCACCCTTCCTGTCCCAGTACACATTCGGGCCTCCTGGGTCCTGTGGGTGAGCGCCCCTCACCCAGCAGTGCCCAGATTGGACACCCCTGAGTGTTGAGAGTGAGCACCCCAGACCCCTCCTTGCTCAGAGCTGACCAGTGGCTGTGAGAGAGCGCCCCTCTCCAGCAGGGTGGGGTCTGGCCTGGTTCCTGGGCTGGGCCCCACTCACCCTCCATGCCCAGTGGGCACTGGGTCCTGCAGGTGGGCGCCCCTCGCCCCCACAGTGCTCAGTGTCCTCAGGGTTCTGTGTTTGGCGAGGGTGGCCCCGCATGTTGCCTGTCCTGCGGTCCCTGTGGGGGAGCGCCCCTCGCCCACAAGTGCCCAGGCTCCTCGGGTTCAGAGGATAAGCACCACTGACCCTCTCTTCATCTGCCTCCCCTGGGGCCTGCGGGTGAGCTCCCCTCACCCAGTGGTCCTCAGTC